>NW_015167593.1:240149-255189 GCF_001447785.1 Gekko japonicus | reverse complement strand
GGGGGGGGGAGCACCGGCCTCGCTGCTGCCGGCGCCTCGGGGAGATCGAGCGGGGGGGGATGGAGGAGACGGAGCTCTTCTCCCCCCCCCCTGCGAGTATCGCGGGTCCCCCTCTTGTGCTTATCTAATTCCCTCTTGAAGCTGTCCATGCTTGTAGCCGCAGCCACCTCCTATGGCAGGGAATTCCATGTGTTGATCACTCTTTGGGTGAAGAAGGACTTTTATCCGTTCTAACCCGACTGCTCAGCAATTTCATTGAGTGCCCACGAGTTCTTGTATTGTGAGAGAGGGAGAAAAGTACTTCTTTCTCGACCTGCTCTATCCCATGCATAATCTTATAAACCTTGATCATGTCTCCCCTCAGCCGTCATTTCTCCAAGCTAAAGAGCCCCAAGCACTTTAACCTTTCTTCACAGGGAAAGTATTCCAACCCTTTTATCATTCTAGTTGCCCTTTTCTGCACAGATAAAAGCCCTGGTCGGGCGCTTCCGGCCCACAGGCTGTATGATTGACATCCTTCATTGCCCCGCGTCGCTCCAGCCCCGAGCCCGACCACCACCCCCACCCTTCCTACCTTCCCCAGGTGCTGGGAACGCCTCCTCGACTGCTCCATGAGCCTGCCCGACCTTCTGCGAGCGGCCATGGCTCTTCTGCGAGCGGCCTTCCGAAGCTACGGGTCGCGGCTGGTAGACGACTCTGAGGGAAACGAGGCAGCTCGAAGGCCGAACGGTTAATCGCTTTCTCTCTCCCGCTCAGAGATTCAAGCAGAGGCTGTCCGAGTCTCGCGATAACTCTCCGCTCAAGAGCGGGCGCTCTCGCGCTGGTTGCTGGGAAAGGTAGTTCCATTGGCTACTCCTTGGGGGACGTAGTTCTACTAGGGATGGTGCCTAAAATGTGAGCTGTTGAAAGACATTAAACGACGCATTTTGAGCCCACGGCGTTAAAAGGATGAATGCATCCTGCCCGAAGTGGCTACTGCTAATAATAATTCAAAGGCCTGTTTTTCGGAAACATTCAAAGGGGGGGGGGGGTCCTATGTTTTCTTGAATTTGCGGTTACTGTTCTGTTCAATACGTCATAAAACTATAGAAATGTTCTCCACACAGGTCAAAGGGGTTTTGTGTTTTTTTTAAGGTGAAAGTGAAAAGGATGTGTTTATTTCATTTCTAGCCTGTCTTTCTCCCGAAAGCTGAAGGCAGATTACAAAAATTAAAAGTCAGCTCTCAAAACCATTTCTAAACTTTAAGCAAACATGGAAACCCACGACAATATCCCTTTGTTTAAAAATGCCCTCCTAAAAAGTTCAGCTTTACACGTTCTGCAAAATGATGCTAGTGTGGAAGCCTGATATTACCAGATAGGTCATTCCTGGGGAGGGGAAGAATTACCACTCAGGTACCAACAGCCACCAATTTTACCAGATGAGCCAATCTGTTCTGCCAAGTATACTGGGTGAGGTTTTGTTGTGCCTTTGGCATGTGTTTTCAGTGTGGATTAGGCAGATAGCTGTATATATAATTCTATTTTGGTCATGGACTCCCCTGAACATTCGCTCCAAAATCAGTTCACTCTCTGATCTGTCATTCAGACTAGGGTCTCCTTATCCACTGGCTGCTTTGCCTGAGTCCTGCCTCCAACATTCTAAACAGTTTGCTGTTCCTCTCCCCCACACAGCCAGTCAGAACACAGAGGTCATTTGCATATGTGGCCTCACTGGCCTTTCCCTCTAACATTCTAAACAGTTTACTGTTGATGTACTTAGGTAAAATAAATTTCCCCTTAGTGTCTGTTGGGGGAAACCATGGTTGCCAATCTCCAGGTGAGGGCTGAAGATCACTCAGAATTACAACTGCATTCCAGATGGCAGAGATCAGTTCCCCTGGAGAAAATGGTGGACTCTGTGTCCTTATATCCTGCTGAGATGACCCCTGTATGACAGCCAATGTGACTTAGCCATCAGGGCTTCAGCTATTAAAACTGATGTTCAGGTGACCAAGATCAGTTATCCTGGAGACAATGGCTGCAAGTGGACTCTGTGGCATTATACCCTGCTGAGGTCCCTCCCCACCCAAAATCCTGCCCTCCCCAGGCTCTACCCCTCAAATCTACAGGTATTTCCCAACCCAGAGTTGGCAACCGTGTAATTGGCCATAGAACCACTTTCCAGACCCTTGGAACTCAGAAAATGTGGCACAGGAGGAGGTGCTTTTCTACCTTAGCTGTGACTACATAGCCCCCAATTAACATAAGCCAACCTCCAGGCAGCACCTGGAGATTCCAGCTATTAAAACTGATGTCCAGGTGATCAAGATCAGTTCTCCTGGAGACAATGGCTGCTTTGGGCAGTGGATTCTATTCAGAAAACATGGCACAGGAGGAGGTCCTTTTCTACCTTAGCTGCCACTGCATAACACCCCCCTCCCCCTCAAAAAATACCTCAGAGGTGGAAAGAACCATATCTGTTACCATGAGGCTGTCCTCCCATTCTACCCACTTGGGGCAGCAAAATGACTTGAGACAGCCCTGCCTTATAGCTAAGCAGAAGGAAAGAAAAAGGGAGCGGTGGCACAGGCAGTAAGGGAAGCCTGCTTTAACAACTGGACAAACAGCTTCAGCTGTTCGAACCCCACCGCGGTCAGGGTGAGCTCCTGGCCCTACGTCCCAGCTCCCGTCCACCCAGCGGTTCGAAAGCCCGTTAAAGGGCAAGTAGATAAAATGGGTACCTGCTATTAGAGCGGGGGGGCAGCCAGAATACCCTACAGAGTAAAACTGAAAGAACATTTTAAAGTAAAACTAGACCTCCCCAAATAAGAGGTCGTCACAGGGTCAAAGCGTTACTGGTTTCAAATGCAGTGTTAACGCACTACGACGACCAGAAAATGTTGGTATTGGCTGCAGACGCGTCTCCCTTTGGGGTGGGGGCGGTACTCAGTCATGTAGCCCCCGTTGCGTACTATTCGCAATCCTTGTCAAGCGCTGAAAAGGGGTACGCGCAAATTGACAAGGAAGGACTGGCGCTTGTCTCTGCCGTTAAGAAATTCCACGATTTCTTGTATGGACGCAGATTCCTGCTTGTGACGGACCACAAGCCCTTGTTGGTAATATTTGCCCCGGACCGGCAACTTCCCAACATTATGTCAGCCCGCATGCTACGGTGGGCTCTGTTTTTGTCTGCATATGACTATGACTTGGAACACTGGCCGGGTAAGGCTATTGGACATGCAGACGCACTGAGTCGCTGCCCTCTGCCCGGCCAGGACTCAGACCCGGCTCCAGCTAACGAGGTGTTAGCAATCGATGAACTGGCCCAAGCCCCTATTTCATCTAAGGACATTGCAGTTGCATCCGCTAAAGACATTGTAATCTCCAGAGTTTTGAACTGGGTTTGGAGGGGGTGGCCTATGGGGGCTGTGGAGCTTAACAAAAAGTCCGAGAGTGATTTCAGCCAAGACTCAAGTTTATTCTCTTCACGATCAGTTCTCCAACACGGTACAACATCTGATAGCCCAAACAGCTTGTCCATTGTAGCTGTTCAGTATTTAAACATTCCCGGCTAATATAGCCACTCCTACTTTACAGATAACAACCTATCAGGTTGATCGCATAAGGTCCAATCACAAACGTTCCCGCTTGCAGCTTGCTTGAATGTGATTGGTCATGTAGTCTTGGACTAGAATCCTCTATCCAAGACGAAGCTTAACATTGCTTCCCAATGGGATGTTTCACACACATCCTAATGTACTCATGGCAGCATCTGAATACATTACAGGATCCCTTTAAATGCTTTTGGGAAGAAGCAGGGGGACCTTTAAGGAAGGGGGCTGGCCCTTTAAGGAAGAGGGCAGAGCCCCCAATAGCCCCACTGTAGCTACGGGCCAGGGCCCTGGCAGCTCTGTTGCTGTCTCCCTACACTAACTGCTCCCACCTTTCCCTTCTGTGGTGCTCAGTAGTAGGGGCTGGGATATTCCCTGCAAGCAGCTTTGTCGATCAAAGGTGCACCTTTAACTACACATACCATTAGAGAATAAATCTCATTTAACTCACTGGGGCTTACTTCTGAGGAAATGTGGAGGAGCACTGAGGAGGGGCCATGGCTCTGTGGTTGGGCATCTGGTTTGCACACAGAAGGTCCCGATTCAATCCCCAGCATTTCCAGCGAGGTGTAAATGCGGGTGATATGAAAGACCTCCACCTAAGACCCTGGGAGAGCCGCTGCCAGTCAGAGCAGGCCACACTTACCTTGAGAGGCCTATGGTCTGACTCAGCAGAAGGCAGCTTCATGTGCTCAAGTTAGACTCTTGACAGTGGATCACAGAGCCCTGCTCAAAATTCACATACGTGCTTTATTGAGGGTTTGATCCACAGAGCCCAATGCCAGCTCAAGCCCGATCTAAGACAATATGGCTTCATTTAAGAACGTTGAGGAACTACAACCATGGAAGTATGAGAGCCAGTAGCTCCAGATTCAGAAGTTATAATGATGGTGACTCTAGAACATTCCATGACAGTTGTTGATAGTGCAGGAGTGATTCAGTGACTCAGGAGACTTGAAAAGAATCCTTGGCATCCAGTATCTGGAAACTGTAAAACCAAAAGGAGTCTAAGGATAAAAGAACAGAAGAGAGATCAAGATGAATACCTTATGAAACTGAAAAACACAAGTAATGATGGATCAAGAACAGAAACGTCATGAGAAGACCGTAGAAGTTTTTTGTAATGTAAGTGAATGTTCAAGTAATACCGTTGTTTGTGGCACACATTATGTTCTATCAGGTTTATCAAAATATTAGTGGTGTGGAGAAAGATATCTGTCTTCCTCATCCAGAATGCTAGAACTCGAGGACCCCTGATGAAGTTCATGGGCAATAGATTCAGGATGGACAAAAGGAAATACTTATTTGTCTAGCCTGTAATTAGCCTGTGGAACACATCATCTCAGGATGTATTGATGGCTAGCCATTCAGGTGTCTTTAAAAGAGGATTTGACAAATGTATGGAGAAGTCTATTAGCCATTGTAGGTAAATGGGACCTCCATATTCAAAGGCAGTACAGCTTTGAACACCAGTTGCTTGGAGGCAGCAAAAGGGGAAGGATTTGTCCTCCTGACTGGAGGCTTTCCATAGCATCTGCTTCTGAGACATGGGATGCTGGACTGGATGGATCATTTGCCTGATCCAGCAGAGCTATTTTTATGTTCAGAAGTGTGGGATGTAAGCAGGAATCCAGTTTACCAAGCATACTGAAAGTTGTTGACAGATAAAACATTTCTGTTTCCATTGGGGAAATCCTGCTCTCATACCTAATCAAAAGCCATGTGCTATTGGGGTACTTTCTGTCAAAAGGTTAAACATATAGGAAACTATACATTACTATAGCTATGTTCATTAGGCTACAACCAACCTCCAATTGGGTTTAAGGCTGCAGTTCTATGCATACTATACATATTTACCTCAGGGAGCACATCCTATTGAACTAAATGAAACTTAGTATGCAAATATCTTACAGTCCAGTCCCCAGAAGCAGTTGAGTAGGGCTTTCCCCCTGGCAAGTGTGTTTAATATTGCTGTCCTCCTTGAACGCTTGTTCTAGAATTGTCTTTAACATGGCACAGGGCTCCAGTTTGCTTTATAATAATCATAGGATGCTTAAGAAGAAAGTTATTAAGGCCATCTTTTAAGGTCAGGGGCATCACGGTTCCTTAAAAGATAATGGATGTTGTATCCTTTATTTCCAACTATTACATATCTGCAGAAGTGTGTATGCACAGGAAAGCTTATACCCGGAATGAAACTGTGTTAGTCTTAAAGGTGGACTCAAATATTGTTTTTTCCAACCATTAAGACATCCTATGAGTCAAATGCTTTGAGCTCCAGCAGACTTTGTTTTGGCAGCTTCAATTCAGCAGCCAAAAAATGCCGGAGGAAGAGATTCTGTGATTGCCAAAAGGGCCATGTGAGGCTGCAATCCTCAGAACACTTTCCTGGGAGTAAGACCCATTCAGTAAAATGGGGCTTACGCCACTTACTTCTGAAAAGGCCCGCTTTGGACTGCTCCGTCTTTAACAACAAAATAACACAAGTGTCCAAAGGCATCTAAAAGAATATTAGTATTTTTATTCCCGAATCAGCTTTCATGAGTCAGAGCTCATTTTTTTTTAACTGAATTATGCATCTGACTCGACCAGCTCCCTTCCAGTATCAGTCAGGGACCTTTGTGAAGATAAAGATGAAATATTGTTCCCCCTGGCAATGCATGAAGGGATGCTAGTTACCACAGAAAGGCCTGTATTGACCATATTCCAAAAGGTCTGTATTAATGGCTGACTCACGAGAGCTGATGCTGGAATAAATCTGTTATAGTCTTAATCTTTCAGGTACGAGTGGCCTCACTCCTGTGTTTTATTAAACTACAATTTTAATACAACGTTTGTTGAATTAAAAGATTGTTAAACCCGCCTTTCTCCTGACAAATAAGGACCCAAGACGGGTAGCAATAATATAAAAAAATGCAATAAATATTAAACTCTGTGAGTGTGTGGGGGGGATGCCACTGGAGTAGGGTTGCCACAGCAACCATAGACGGAAACATCTCGCCCCCCTTTCGGGTGAAACATCGAAGAGGGTAGAACTACCGAGCAAACGGCATTGTGGGAAGCGTAGTTCCGTGCTTCCCACTGCATTATGGTACGAGTAGTCCTTAACGGTTGGAGAGGCAAAATAAAGGACTACAAAGAGATGGATTATGGGAAACCTTAAACACCGGGAGGATCGTGTGTAGGGCCGCGAGGAAAGAAAGAGCCTCAGGCGGGCTGCCTGGCTCGATGAGAGTCTTAACTTTTGTCCTCCCACTTTCTTTAAACTTATGCATCCAGTGGAGAAAGCGGGGCCCGCTCCCGCCCCGCGCTAGATCTTGTGGGAAACGTAGTTCCGGTGCGCGGCGCCGCGATGCTTTGTGGGGCGGGTAGTTCCGCTTCCTGTGGGGCTGCGGGGCGCAGCGGTGGCGGCGGCAGGAGTAGCGGCGACGGCGATAGCGGGGCTGCCCCCTTGTCGCGCTCAGCCTCGGGAGGCCTTGTGGGATCTGTAGTCCCGGCCGCCACGGGACCGCCGGGGGAGGAGAAGGCGGAGTAGCGGGCGGGGTGGGGGGACGACACACACACACGCCATGCCCGGGTTCACGTGCTGCGTGCCGGGCTGCTACAACAACTCGCACCGGGACAAGGCGCTCCATTTCTACACTTTCCCGAAGGACGCGGAGCTGCGCCGCCTGTGGCTGAAGAACGTGTCGCGGGCCGGCGTGAGCGGCTGCTTCAGCACTTTCCAGCCCACCACCGGCCACCGCGTCTGCTCCGAACACTTCCCCGGCGGGCGCAAGTCCTACCTGGTGCGCGTGCCCACCATCTTCCAGCAGCCCCCCGCCGCCGCCGCCGCCCAGCAGCCCCCCGCGGTGCTGCTCACCTTGCAGCAAGAGGGAGCCGTCGAGCAGGGCGGGCAAGGGCCGCGAGCCGGAGGAGGAGGGGGACCCGAGGACGTCAAGCCCATCGACCTGACCGTGCAGGTGGAGCTGGGGGGTCCTGCTGGTGCCGCCACCGCAGTCGGCACCCCGGTCCGGTTGGCCCTGCTGGCCGGCAACGGGCCCCTGCTGGACGGCGGGGGCCCGCCAGACCACTCGTACTCGCTGTCTTCGGGCACCACCTCGGAGGAGCTGCTGCGCAAGCTCAACGAGCAGCGGGACATCATCGCCCTGCTGGAGGTGAAGATGAAGGAGATGAAGGGCAGTATTCGGCGCCTGCGCCTGGCCGAGGCCCAGCTCCGTGAGGAGATCCGCGAGAAGGACCGCCTGCTGCACGCCGCCAGCGGCATCGGGGGAGCTCGCAAGCGCCACGGCCTCTGAGGCTGTGCCTGACACTTCCCTCGCTTTCCAACACGCGCTCACACACGTAATGCACACTTGCCACATGATTGGGTTCCTGGTCTTCAACAAGTTGCTCATCTCTGCAGGACAGGGCACATATAGACTTATCTGGAATTGGTTGCGACAGCAAGGGCAGGCCAAAGAAGCTCTGTGGCCAGGAGGCCGTTGTGAGGACAACTTGTGCGGCCACAGTGTGGCGTTGCTCCTTAAGTTACAACTCTGATGCCTGGCAGGCACCATGCCAGTTCTAGACTATGCTCTGGCAATGATTCATCTTCTGTAAGGAAGCCCAGGCTGGCATGTGAGCAGGCCCACAGTGAACTGGACTTAAACATTCTCCACACACACCCCCCAGAGCGGCCCAACCAGACTTAGCTACAATCACAGCTCTTTTGAACTAAACTGGGTCGCATCTGGGTTGTTGGTTCCCCAGTGATGCTGTAGTCTTTGCATTGCTTAACTGTTCAGAGCATTGGTGTCAGACAAGCAGCTGGTCTGGTACTCTTAGTGATGCTGATGAAACTGGTCCATTTCAAGCAACCCAGTAAAGCTATGACATCATGCCACCAGCTGTCAGATTGCATTTAGGGAAACAGAGAGAGTGATTTCCTAGAGAAGCACACCTGGGCTGTAAACCAAGTACGCTGGAGTACTCTTAACAGAAGTTGCAATGGTATTTATGGCATTTATACCAGGATTAATCTACAGTCAACATCTTATGGACTGATGCCTTAGAAACCATGGTCATTGGTGCATTCTGTTTGCCCCTCTTTATGACAGACAAAAAAAAAAAATAGAAAATTGTGGACAATTGGTTCCCCCTCCCCCCCCAGCAGAAAGCTTGTGTCATTTCTGGTGTCAAATTTCATTCTTACAATTAAGAGGGCAACTGGAGTATGTAGTTGGTATCTTTGAATTGTAGTTGCTGTTTTTCTCCCACTCTGTTTCTTTTTCCCATCTTGTAGGCATTATCGTGGCTGTGCCATAGTTGGATAGTTCCATGCCCTGCGTAGCATTCAACAATTGCTTCTTATTTCAGTGCTGCAAATACCTAAGTCTACTCTGGTGTAACCAGTGCTGTACGGTATATTTAATTTTCACTTAGAGTGATCTGAAGTGTTATCTGGCTAACAACAGAAGAGGAATGAAGTTAATTTCCAGTGGCGGTTGCAGATCCTCCCTAAATCCACGAAAGTTTAGTAGCAGCTTTGTGGCCCAGAAAACTTTTTAAAATGCTGTAAGCATGAATTAATTGAGTGTGTTTGCAAGACAGAGCTTGCACTCTTCTCATCTGAATGGGTAATACTCGGCTTGCATTTCTGTGGACATTACCCCCATTAAAGATGGGACAGAGTAAAAGAAGGGACGGTTCTACAGTCTGGCTTGGCATTATCAAAAAATGCAATGACCCTTCTCTGGCTGTTCCGTTGCGTAGTATTAAATAGAAGCTTCTGTTTAATGTGTTCAGTGCAGTGGTTGATACAAGCAGTCCACCATGGTATTCACTCCACACAACTATGCAGATGTTGCCCAGATTTTAAATTTTCACTGAGACAGTGAAGAACTATGAAAATGATTGTCTGGAGTCTTGATTTGCCTTTCTGCTTTTAAACTAAAATTCACACTTCTCTAAGAGGGGATTAGATCACATGGTTTGGACATCATGGGTTTTGAGCATTACAAAAAGACATCTCTAGTGGGAGCTGAGATTTGCTGGGATTGGTGAGTGTCTAGATAGCCACCTGTCCAGTTATTTTATTTTTGGCTTTTGTTGAGATATCAAAAATATTTTAATTAACAACTGCAAGCTTAAATTTGTTCAACATCCACCATGACAGCAAAGAACAAAAGACTCCCCCATCCCCATGGCCTGGGTGGGATTAATTCATCACCCCCCAATTAATAATTTAAATATATATTTCCTTATGCAGTTTACGTATCCTTTGTCCCTTTTTGTTACATATAGATCATAAGACCTGTCTTAATTCTTTCTATCTCCAAGGCTTGTTGTGTTGATTGACTCTGTGCTTGATCAGGGGGATATGGTAATGGAACATAAACCTTAATCTTATGTTGGACTTCATGGATTCTCTGCTGTAACCACTGAAGAATTGGTCTGTTCTTTGAAAAACATTGTCAACTGTATCCACTTGTTAAGTTGCTAGAATGCCAATTGTTATTTTAATAATTATTTTTGGATTTTCTAGCTAACTTTTGTCCAAATTTAGCAGCTGGGGAAGGCAGTTACAGACAGATTTGCTCCAGACCGTCTGAGATACAGGTTATGTTTCCGTCACGTAGCTCTCGTTTTGCTCTGTTGCAGCCACGGAGGTACTGGGCAGCACACTGGTTTTCTCTCTTTGTAAATAAGACTGCGCATTGTAGCTGGCTGAGAGTGTTCTGAAAGTGTGTGTTGTGACGGTCGTGGTACTTTTCTACCATCATTCTGCACTAAATAACATGTTCAGTTGATTAGATGGCTGGACTGGTTTCTCTGTTGGACTGTTCTATTTTCCTGGTTATCCTGAGGTGCTAACAAACATGCTTAATTTGAATAAAGTCTATTTTGTTTTGTTATGTTTTATCTTGGATTGCACAATTTGTCAGTGTTGCATGGAAGGTCTTTTTACATTGTCCTGGAAAGGGGGGGGCGGGGGAACATTACTTGTCACCACGCTGATATCATCCATTTCACTGCTTTTGGTGGTGGTGGGGAATCTACTGTCAGAATCAAAAGGCTTTTGTATGCAACACACTTTTCTCAAGCTGAGGTATGATTACAAGCCAGCTCATACAATCATCTTTTTGATGAGCGGTGCAGGTAGACATAGGGTTCCTGTTTGTCCAGGTTGCACAGACGTCCCAAGTTCCCTTGAATATTTCCCCCCAAAATGTCAATCGGTGGAAATTGCTATGGTATCCAGTAGCACTGTGATCAGTTTTGCCTTTGGAATAAAAATGGATTTTCTTACCCTACTTGCTCCACTACTGAATTGGCAAATTGGTTTAACCCTGTCCCATCCCCCCTTATTTATACTGGAAATTCAGACTGCAGTACTGGTGAACAGTAACCCCCCCCTCCCCACACACACACATTCTTCTGATACAAAGTGATCCAGGCTCTCCATCCTCCCATACCGTGCAAAGAGGTGAGCTCAGACAGTTGCTAGATGGGCTGCCTTGCATTCTGGGAAGTATGAATTGCAGATAGCAGTCAAACAAATAAACTCTGCATCATTTATATTATTGATTTTTTACTTTAATTAATAGAAAGTTAGGGTCGCCATAAGTTGGAAGTGACTCAATGGCACTTAATAGTCACATACGTATCTTCCTGTATATAGTTAGGTCAGGAGCTGCACCCTGAGAATCAAGTCTTTAAACTCACATTTATAGTCTGCATGGATACAAAGGTAGTCTTTGAAAGGCTGGCTGAAATCTTGGGAGTCTGGAAGCTGGGGAAACTATCTCCCTAGCTCCTTCTGTCTGTGGAGCAAATAAGGTATGCAAAATAAGTACACTTATGCATATATGCTTCATTTGTATAACCTATGCAGTTTCTCAGTCCAATAAGTGCAGATTATGCAGTCTTGTCTATTACTGTACTAACTGATCATAACTGTTACCTAATAATATTAACGTTACCTAAATATTTTTAACCAGATCTTTGTCACAAGAAGGGAGTTTCACCATTGTGTGCCAGTTCAACATTCTCATCAATTAGATATTTTAGGTCACTGGCAGAACTTTAAGAACCTCTTATGACTGCAACTAAGAACATAGTTCTAGGCATCTATTCTTGAAAGTGACATTGTATTTATTTAACATTGTTTATACTCCCCACCTTTTTCCCAAGGGACTCAAAGTGGTTTACAATGTTCTCCTCTGTGAATGGGTCTTACTCCCAGGAAAGTGTTCTGATTTTCTTCAATATATAAAAGTATTTTTGGACATAAACATCTCAGTAGCACTTTCATTAACATACTGAGTTGGATTCATTAAATACAATGTGTACAGAATCAAGGTACTAATTATTACTATTTAACCAATAAAGCTAACTCCTTCATGGACATGAAGGCTGAGGAAGTGTTTCAGACAAGCTTTGCTGAAGAACTGCATTTAGCAAAAGAGAGATGTCACTGTTCGCTGTTAACAGTGTATTAAACCGTTGCAGGAAAACATGCCAGCCCCGGTCACACATGCCGGATATCGCGGGGGGGAGGCGTGGCTAATTGCCCCGGCGCAGTTTGATTCGTGATTACGCGATCAGACGCGCCAGCGGCACACCACGGGTCCTTCCCTCTGCACCGGCGGGTAAACGAGGGGAATGCCGCGCGATCACACCACGGGCGTCTGGAGGCAGCCCGTGGCAAACGTTTACTAGTATCTTGGAGGTACTCGTTTTTTAACGTGCATTGTCGGCGGTAAGCCATGGGTGCGCTCCACTTCCCAGATGTTGGGGTGTGATCGCGCCCGGATAATCCACCCACCTTCCGTGCCTCTCCCGCGGCAACTTTGCCGTGTGACTGGGGGGCCCATTTCTTCACTGACAACAATCATGCAGTCTAAGAAAAGCGAGGCTATAAATATTCAGGACACTAGTTAAGAACAGAAGTTAAGCAGCAAGTGCCGCACAGACTGGAGTAGGGAAATGCAATATGCTAAGATTATGTGCCCTGACCTGGAGGGCCCCGGCTAGCCCACTGTCATCAGATCTCAGAAGTTAAGCAAGGTCAAGGCCAGGTTAGTACTTGGCTGGGAGACCACCAACAAAGTTCAGGGTAGCTGTGCAAAGCCAGGCAATGGCGAATCACCTCTTTTCATTTCTTGCCTTGAAAACCCTATGTTGTTGTTCAGTTGCACAGTCGGGTCCGACTCTTCGCGACCCCATGGACCAGCTCCCGCCAGGCCCTCCTGTCTTCCGCCGTCCTTTGAAGTTTGCTCAATTTCATGTTCGTTGCATGTATGACACTGTCTAACCATCTCATCCTTTGCCGTCCCAGTCTTCTTTGACCTTCAATCTTTCCCAGCATCAGGGTCTTCTCCAGGGAGTGCTCCCTTCTCATTTGGTGGCCAAAGTATTTGAGCTTCAGTTTCATTATCTGGCCTTCCAGGGAACAGTCAGGGTTGATTTCTTTTAGGATTGACTGATTTGATCTCCTTGCAGTCCAAGGGACTCTCAAGAGTCTTCTCCAGCACCATAGTGCAAAAGAATCTATTCTTCGGCGCTCGGCCTTCCTTATAGTCCAACTCTCGCAGCCATACATGACTACTGGGAAACCCTATGGGGTTGCCATAAATTGGCTGTGACTTCATGGCACTTTATGCATGTGCATGCACACACACAAGATAAGGTAGTAGAGTGGCTACAGCATCTGAAATCTGTGCAGGTGGTTGTTCTCTGTTCTACAGAATGCTGTTATTCGAGCCTGTGCGGAGGCACATGTTAATGACTTTCATAAGAGTGGGTTTCTAACTCTTCCAATAACCTAAACATTACTGCATAAAACTACTGCATTGCTTCAGTTTGTATTTGATTTATTTGGGGAGGGTAGATAATGTGTGTCACGTGAAGGAGTGATACAAGTAAAATTAAAGCCACTGTGGGAATACTGAGTAAGCCGGATGAATTAGAACAGGGGTGTCAAGCTCATTTGTAATGAGGGCCGGATCTGACATTAATGTCCATTGTCGGGCTGGGCCATGTGTGCCATAAAACACACTGCTTGTTACCAGAGATAGAAACTGTATAAAGGGGGAAGCCAGGCGGTACGGCAAGGGCAACGGGCAGTTTCTCAGGTGGCTCCCGAGACGCCCGATCCTTTTTCATCTTTTAGAGTGCTTCCCGGTCTCGGGGAGCCTCGCCAGATCTCCTGGAGGGAGAGCTGACGGCAGGGGGCTTTTTGTTGGCCCCTCCCCGCTTTGGCATCGCGGGGGGATGTCCAATAGTGCCTTGAAGCAGGGACGAAGAGAGGGGTGGAACATGGTCTCCATGTTTTCCACGCAGCCCTGACCATCCGTTTTTTTAAACTGCTGTTTGTTTTTTCTTGGAACTATTACATCGTAAAAAGAAGGATTTGAAAGATCAAGAGATTACCTGGAAGAGCACTGGATTATAATACCCCCAACCAGGGCTCTAGTCGGGGGGGAGCTCTCAGGTACGGAGCTCCGGAAGAGAACCTCTAGGGGGCGGGGTGGTCACGTGGTGAAGCCCCGCCCCCTTCTTTACCCCGCCCTCTGCTTCGATCCTCATTCCGTTTGGGAATGAGGATGAAGCAGGAGGGTAAGTAGCCGGGCCTTCTGACACACTTCCGGTGATGTCAGGGGGTGTGGCCTTCTGTCACTTCCGGTGATGTCAGGGGGCATGGCATATGCAAATAAGTTATGCTAATGAGTTATGCTAATGAGCTCCGGCAGCTCTTTTTCTACAACAAGACCCCTGCCCCCAACAAACAACTTCAATATTATAGAAAACGGCCATGTTGCAAAAAAGGAAGGGGTAAGGAAAATCTATTCTGTCCTGTTTGAGCTAGTGTGTGTCTGAAGTTGAAGGACAATTCAGGCTTTGATTAAAAGACTTAGAAGTTAACCTGCATGTTGAAACGTGAAACGTTAAAATGGAGTTGGGAAAGAGCAGCGAGGAATGGGATCCGGACACTGAAATTGTAACTCTCACAGCAGAACAGTTTAAAAACTTACTGGTAAGGGAAATATCACAAGCCTTCAGAGCTGTCTGTAATAATCTTCTTAAAACCTCACAAAATGTGAGTCAGGATATAAGCAATAATGAAGAACAAACCCAAATGACTCAGGTTGCTGGTGAGAAGAGGGACGGCTTTTCGGAAGGGACGAGAGAAATGGCGGATAAACAACCGGAACCCGAGAAAGAAGAGAATCAGGAGATAGATATAGATTGGACAAAATATACAGCAGACCTTGTATTAGAAAAAGAAGATGTAAAAAAAGTCACCACAGTTGCTTCAGAAGAAAAAAAAGGCAAAGAGACAAAAGAGAAAAAGAGGAAGAAAAGTATGGGTTAAACAGACTAAACCGAATAGAAGATTGAGGACTAATCATTTGAATTATGGAAGACGAGTTTCAAAGATGGAAATTCATGAATACAAAAAT
>NW_015167593.1:238692-240092 GCF_001447785.1 Gekko japonicus | reverse complement strand
ATTTATATGGCTTTTGAAAACATACTAAGAGATTGTGCTGTAATGAAGGAAGAAGTGATGTTTTGTAATTATATATTTTCTGTTTGTGGGTCTGTTTTGTTCTTTTGTAATAAGGTTTATTTCATTAATGTGCTTTATAGCCATGAGAGACTGAGATGGATGGTGGAGAAATTTATATGGCTTTTGAAAACATACTAAGAGATTGTGCTGTAATGAAGGAAGAAGTGATGTTTTGTAATTATATATTTTCTGTTTGTGGGTCTGTTTTGTCCTTTTGTAATAAGGTTTATTTTGTTAATGTGGTTTATAGCCATGAGAGACTGAGACGGATGGTGGAGGAGAGAGTGAGGAATTATGAGATTTAGGTGTTGGTCTTTGTTAATTTTTTCTTTTTTCTTTTTGAAGTATACAGTGAAGATCAATAGGCGATTATATACACACACACACACACACACACACACACACACACACACATATTTTAGAACAACTAAGCAGGTAGCAGAGCCTTAAGGTTGTAGTTTCTTGGGGTTTTTTGTTAATGTGTAAATGTTGTCTGGAGATTGATAAATATTTGGATGAGCCTAACAGTAGAGTAAGTGGTGTTACTTAAGATAGTTTATAATAAAAAGTAAATTAGCAGTGAGGTATATGCAGGATTGTTAAACACAGGGCTATTTTTGGGCAGGAACGCACAGGAACGGAGTTCCGGCTGGCTCCTGAGTTGGCCATGCCCAGCAGGAGCTCATTAGCATAACAGACCACACCCAACAGCAGACACTCATTCGGATTGGCTACATTAGGGGTGTGTGGCCTAACATGCAAAGGAGTTCCTACTACAAAAAAAAGCCCTGGGTTTTGACAACAAACAAGGTAAACAGAATAAGAAGCAAAAGATGGGTGTGGCTGGATAACCACACTTCTGGTAACATGGGGGCGTGGCCTAATATGCTAATGAGCTGTGCTATCAGGGGTGTGGCCAAATAGGCTAATGAGTTTCTGCAGTTGGGTATGGCCTATTATGCTAATAAGTTCCTGCTGGGCTTTTTCTACAAAAAAAAGCCCTGGTTAAACATAAGATATATGGGTTTTGATACCTACTGTCTTTGTTCTCCAATAGACAGATTTACCTTTTGGTTGGGCTAGTTTAAATTGGAAGTAGATAGTTCAAACAGGAAATAGAACAAAAGGACTTCCGGTCTGTGGCTTCAGCGATGGCGGAGGCTCTCTCCTGAACAGGGGAGGCATTCTGCGCTCCAGGGGTGTTGGAGGGGTGCCGCCTCAAGTGGCACCCCCAGGTGAGCCTCAGAGTGGAGGCTCCAAGCTGGGGGCGCTTGGGGGGCGGCCTCTTCGATGGCTTGAAGCCGGAGAATTGAGGCGCTCCTTTTTGCCCCAATCGGTCC
>NW_015167593.1:204029-238295 GCF_001447785.1 Gekko japonicus | reverse complement strand
AAAGCTTAAAGAGACAGCACACGATGCTAAAAAGCTGAAGAAAAAAGTTGGTCTGATGGAACAAAAGCAGGATCTGCACGAGAGGAAGCTACTGAACCTACAAATGGAAAAAGCAAACAAAACTCTCAGATTCCAAGGGGTGGCTGAAATAGCAGGAGAAATTTTGAAAGATGTGGCAGCTGAGTTAATCGTTTTATCGCTCGGCAGTACACCGGCTGAAGCGCATGCAGAGATCGAAGTGACATATCGATCTTACTCTAAATATATTAAGCAAAACAACTTGCCGGGCGAGATTGTTGTCAAATTTCTCCGACGACAGACAAGAGATGATATTCTTAAAGCGACAGCAGCCAGACCCCTGCAATTGGGATCAACAACTATCAGGGTCCTAAAGGATGTTCCATTTGAGGTCCGACAGAAAAGAAAAGCGTATAAAGAGCTTATCTCAACACTTCAGATCAACCAGATTCAATACGCCTGGCTTTTTTCAGAGGGGGTGCAGTTTAAGTATAAGGACAAAAGAGAAAAAATCAACTCGGTGTTCAAAGCGGAAGAATGGTTGAAGCAGTTTTTCGGATCGAAAGAGGAAGAGCAGCAAGACGGTGGAGGCCAGGCAGCCAGCCTGGACGAGACGGACGGAGACCTAATAGGAGCAGAAGGAGGCACGGCCAGAGAGGCATATGATTTGCGGCTAAGAGTTGCCAAGTAGCTCTTATATTCTAAAAGATTTATGAACAAACTGGATGAAGTCTTTGTGCATACTGAGAAGAAATTAGACATTTACTAAAATGGACTCACTAATCTCCCTAATTCATTGACTCAAACGAAAGCTTTAATTTTTATGACTAACTGTATACTAACTGGTAATGACCTTCCTTTCTTGGGTTTTTAGTTATAGTGTGGGTTCCTTTTTCTTTGTACTGTCTGTATCCCGGGGTTTGTTATTTTAGTTTGTTATTTTTTTCCCCTATCCCCCCCTTCCTTTTTTCCCCTTTTCCCTTTTTTTTCCCTTTCTGTAGTCACGTAGGTGTAACAAAATTTAATAAAGCTACCCTGTCTTCAGGGGATTAAAAAAAAAAAAGGAAATAGAACAAAAGACGCTCAAGTGATTAAGAAAATAGCTTTACTATGAAGTTTAATTAATAGTATAAATGTCTTTGCTATATGAATTGATATGGTGATCTAATATTAATATTGACATCAGTAAAATGAATTTGGTTTTGAATGATAGAAATAGGGGGAAAGAATATGAAATGTAATGAAAGTGTAATTATGTCTGTCAATTTATTGATGATTCTTTTTTTCCCCCTCTTCTAAAAAGGAGAGAATTTTATTGCTTTTACATTTCAGAAAGTTAGGGAGGGTATATAGAGGGGTAAAGAAAAGTGTTGAGTGATGTTAAAAATTAGTATATTAATCCTTTATTAGTAAAGTCAAAGTCAAAATCTTCTTCTGCAGCTGGACAGTACTTTTTTCTTCTATATCTTTCAAAACCGGTTAGTTAATCCCTTTGGGATTAGTATTATCTTTTATTGCGCTTTCCGAACTAGTTCTCAAACGTTGAGGTGCTTCCCTTTTTTGTCTCTTGTTGTATTTTGGCCCTCTAGCCGCTCCTTTGTCTTCCTCATCTTTCACCTCTTCCTCCGAGTTGCTGTCTTCTTTGCTAGTTCCTACCATCCACTTAGCGAGTTCTGCCTCGACCTCTGAGCTGGCGTGCCTCTTCAAAAAGTCTTGAGCCTTGAAGATGGAGTCTATCTTTTCTCTTCTGTCTTTAAACTTAAAGACGAGTCCTTCGGGTATCAACCATTTATAATTAATTTGGTGACTTTGCAAGAACATGGTCAACCCTTTATATTCCTTTCTCTTCATTCTGATTTCAAATGTAACATCTTTCAGAATTCTAATAGTCTGGTCTCCGATTTTCAAAGGTGTTGATGATGTTACTTTTAAAATTTGATCTCTGAGACGCTGCTTGGTAAATTTCACAACCACTTCTGCTGGCAGATTATTCTTCCTTGTAAAGTTGGAGTAGGCTCTATATGCCAAATCCATCTCATCTTTTATTTTTCCCGCTTCACTGCCAGTCAGTGGTGCCAACGCATTCGCCAGGATGTCTCTGAGGTCTTCCTTTTCAAATTCTTTCATCCCTTGAAATCGAAGAGTCAAATTTGATTTTTCCATTTGAAGCAATAATAATTTATTATCCTGCTTCTCTTTGTGTTTTTCCACTTTACTGACCTTCTTCTTGACTTTCTGTATTTCTTCCGTTGATACCAGACATTTCTTTGCGATCTCATCCACCTTCTTGGCTGTCTCTGTCATCTGCTTCTGTTGAATACTATAGGCACTTTCCATGCTATCCAACTTTTGATTGATCTTCTACAATTCATCCAGCAGAGGGCGCAGCATCTCACTTTCTTGCTGATTGACAGCAGCCCCTGCAGGGGAAGGGCTAAGACCGGAAGTTCCTCCCGTCTTCTTTGTCTGCCTCTCCAAGAACTTTTTCGGCCCCGCCATTTTCAGTTTTTGTTTACTTTTTTTAAGTTTGTGCTGCGCAGCATAGGGATCACTCCCTGTTCTCCGTTTTCAGCTCTCTCCCAAAAGGTAATTTGCTTTTTCCAAACTTCACTTCGCCCCCCCTTTCTGCTTTCAAAAAGTCTCTTTCTCGAGTGTGGGGGGGAATCCTCCCTCCTCCCTCTCGCTTTCCCGGGGGACGGAGTGTGCTTTAGCCGGTAGCTTGTAATTTGATCTCCAACTCACAGTTAGCCGCTCGTCTCTTTCTTTGTACTTTCACTTCATCGCTTCATCACTCCGATGTTCCAGTGGCATTGCTAGGTCCCCATTCGGGGCACAGCGCAGCGGGGCCGTCAGGGCAGAGGGAGAGCCTCAATTTCCGACCTTCTGGCCGGTAAGAGGCTTCTCCCCTAAGCGCCCCCTGGTTCGGAGCCTTTTCCCAAGGCTCCTTAGGGTCTCCGCTTGTGCGGATCCCCCCCACTCCACGTGTGGGCGATCCAACTCCGGGAGAGTCCCGAGAGCTGGCCGCCATACGCGCCGCCGTGGCCGTAAGTTCTATTTATTGATTATTCTTGCGATGTATTCAACGATATGGTTATGCTTATGTGTCTGAAAATTAATAAATAGATTATTTTTTAAAAAAGAAACTGTATAAAGGGCAGCAGCTGGTAAGCTCAAAGTTGTTGTATCCTTATCACCAGGCCCCATGGGCTGGGAGGGGGATGCAAAGGAAAACCCATATGGTCAGACTAGAAAGCCAGCAGTGCAGCACTGGGCAGACACTCCCATACTGCTTGACTCCTGCAGACGAGATTGCTCCGCCATGCTGAAGCCACAATTGGAGTGGCTCCGCCCACTCCCCCTGAGCAATCTCCTGTTCCCTCACTTGCACTAGTAGTTGTTCACAGGCTGCATAGGAGCCCTGGAAGTGCTGGTTCTGGCCCTTGGGTCTTATGTTTGACACCCCTGAATTAGAACTAGACAAACCTTTTGCAACTTCTTGACTTGTTGGTATATTTTTTTAACTAAATGTCTGAGCCACTTGAGAAAGGGAGAAACAGTCCTTGTATCAATTACACTAGAAAAATCTCAAGGCCTGGTTGTGATTTCCCATCACTTAATAATTCATAATAATACTGTCTAGATGCAACTGTCTTTTAAAGTTTCACAGAAAACTTAGCATTAAAGTCTGTACTTTAGATTGTGGCCTTTGTTTTCATCCACTAAAGAAGCTGTGTGTAAACTGGTCATTTCAGTTTTACAAATTGTGAAGTAATTCTGTGGTTTGTTTGTGCCCAAGATGAGCCCATGATGCAAGTCTCTCCAGTTTTTCTGACTCCGTTAACGGCCTCATTCACCATTACAGTGATAAACTGACAGTCATGGTAATTAATCAGAATTCCAGAGCCTTGTTCTTAGCCAATTATAGTAATAAAGAATCTTTAATCTCAAATGCATATGGACAGCAGCATTTTAATGTCTCTGCATCAGCGTTTCTTATGTTGTTGCCTCTCAATTGGTTCTTGCATTAAAGCATGAACACATCCCAAAAAGATTGTATTAAGCATGTGCAGCATCCTCTTCTTTGAGGCGATGCAGTCAGCTGTGCCATGCATCTCCTCTGTCCTCAGACCAGAGAAATGCATTCCAAATTACATTGTGTTCTACTATTACATTACAGTATTCTTATCAGACCAAACTAGGAAGCAGCAAGATTAAATACAATACGGATTATGTTCGGTTGCATGGTACCTCTTCCTGAAGAACCGTGGAATCGGGATATTACCCGTCCCGTTAACAGGATTGCCTTGTCTCCTTCAACATCGGACTTTGTTACTTTACTGGGAAGGACTGTCTCAGAGAGGAAATTTGTTGGGAGTTGGAGGTGTTTTCAGTATTAGACTGACACCAGAGACATTTTGTATAATATTCTTTATTCAGATTGGAACGTTTGATAATTATTTACAAGTTAGTTTTATAAATTCTTCGTTATTATATTCACGGGTTTCTGGTCTTTTGTTACTTTTTCCATGCAGTGAATCTCCATTTTTTGCTTTGGCTAGATCATGGCATCCGCCCCCATCACTCCTTTGCAAATAGAAGGGGAAGTCGTGGAAGTAGTGACAGACTTCACGTTCCTGGGATCCCAGATCACCGCAGACTGTGACTGCAGCCATGAAATTAAAAGACGCCTGCTCCTTGGGAGGAAAGCGATGGCGAACCTAAACAGCATGATAAAAAGTAGAGACATCACCCTGCCAACAAAAGTCCGCATGGTCAAAGCAATGGTATTCCCAGTAGTCATGTATGGCTGCGAGAGTTGGACTATAAGGAAGGCTGAGCGCCGAAGAATATTCTTTTGAACTATGGTGCTGGAGATACCTTTTGAGAGTCCCTTGGACTGCAAGAAGATCAAATCAGTCAGTCCTAAAAGAAATCAACCCTGACTGTTCCCTGGAAGGCCAGATAATGAAACTGAAGCTCCAATACTTTGGCCACCAAATGAGAAGGGAGCCCTCACTGGAGAAGACCCTGATGCTGGGAAAGATTGAAGGTCAAAGAAGACGGGGACGCCAAAGGATGAGATGGTTAGACAGTGTCATAGATGCAACGAACATGAAGTTGAGCCAACTTCAGAGGACGGGGGAAGACAGGAGGGCCTGGCGGGAGATGATCCATGGGGTCGCGAAGAGTCGGACTCGACTGTGCGACTGAACAACAACAACAACAACAAATCATACATGCAGCTGAATAATGCACTTTCCACACACGTTGCAACTGGATTTTACCGTGTGAAAACAGCAACATCCAGTTGGAAACACTGTTAACGCGGACTGAAAGTGCGTTCTTCAATGTCTGTGAAAGAGCGAAACTCTTCAGAAGTGCTCTGCTACCCCCCTCCCTCGGGCACCGCCAGCAAAAAAAAAAAAGCGCCACCCTTTGCTTCCCCACAATGCTTTGCTTCCCCACAATGCTTTGCGGCCCGTCAAGCCCAGAAGCCTTTCATCGCGATGCGCGACGGGATTTGTAGTGCACCCTTTTTCCAGAAAGGGCTCGCGCATTCCGCCGGCGGGACTCTCTTCCCCAGCATGCCGGGCGGCGGCCGAGGCGTGGCCCGGAAGAGGCGGGGGCCAGAGAGAGTGAGGGAGAGGGAGCGAGAGAGAGGGGGGCTCAGTGGGTTCGGGCCGCTCTCGGTGCCGCCGCTGCCGCCATTAGCCTAGTGGGAGCTGTGAGGTGAGTGCCTCTGCGACGCGCTTCCAACAGGCGCGGGATGGGTGGACGGAAGTAGCAGGGCGGGTCTCCCGGCTCCCTGGAGGTCGTGGGCTCGGCCTGGCCAGCGGGGGCGCGCCTGGTCTCCGTCCCCCCTCCCCCCCCTTTTCCCCAAAAGGCCTCTCTAAGAGCGGGGAAGGGCGAGGCAGTGGGTGTGCCGGCGAGCCAGGAGCGGACCGCGCGGGGCTTTTGTGCCTGGCTTTTTGTGGCCGAGCAGCGCAGACAGCTTTCCTCTTGCTCATACGCCGGTGCAAGCCTCGCTCTCTGTCGCTTTTGGTGCTCACGTCTGAAGATGTTACGCCCCTCGGGTTTCCCGCGTGCATTCGAGCGCCGGGCCCCACCACGTGCGCGGGTTGTGGCGGAAGCGCCCTTCCGCAGGCATACGAGCGCCTAAGTTTCTGGTGTTTTAAAATGGACAATTTCGCAACAAGGATAGAGTTGTGTTAAGTCTGTTGCAGCCGAATGAAACTGGAGTCTTTTGGCTCCTTACGGACGAATCCATTTTTGTTTCAGTATAAACTTTTCTGAGTCAGAGTTTACTTCATCAGGCTTACATTGCAAGTGCCTCCGGATTCTCTTTTTAGTATTGGCCGGGGTGGGGGAACGCTTGCTCTCCCCCCCCCCCCCCCCCCCCCCCCGTTCGTTAACCCTCCCGAATATCCGGAGCACTGCCTCAGGTTCAGGACTGTTTGCAATGCTCCCCTCTGAGTTGTGGAGTCTTGTGAGCAAAAATTCTACTTTGTGAACTACTGGCATCAAAGTTGTGAGCGAGCGATTTGGCTACCGCATAAATTAGTTTGCTCTGGAGCCATTTTTCCTGAGCTGAAACAAAAAGGCGTGAGCCGGAAGCTAAAAAACTGAGCTAGCTCACACTAATTCAGCTTAGAGGAAACACTTGCTGGGAGCTGCCTAGGGAGCTGCCTGTTTGTGTGAGTTTGACGGGCCTTTCTTCTGTGTTTCTGTAAGTTATGCACCATTCACGTGGGGTTCTAAAAGTGCAACAAGCATTTTTTAAAATAAAAAGATAGGACTGTTGCTGCAGGTTAGATCAAAGAACTCGGGGCCTGTGACTTCTTCTAAATGGCTGTGTTGGCCTAGGTTCTGGCACACACAGCTTTAAATCCCCTCCCTGCCATGGAAGCTTGCTGGGTGGCCTTGGGCCAGTCATACAGACTCGGCTTAACCTATTTCACATGGTTGTTGAAAGAGTAATATTGGAGGAGAGGAGAATGCAATAACTTATCGCGATAAGGCACTTTGGGTTCCCATTGGGTCTGGGCATAAATAAAGAAATTGGAAACAACAATCTGTTAAAGACTTGATGTGGGTTTTTAAAATTCTACTTCAGGTATGATTGTCGAACATGCTGTTAAGGATGAGTAGTTCATTAGAAAGCCTTGATGAAGTCCTTCAAGGCAGATAAGGGACCTCTTTAAACCTTGAGTGATGCTAAACAACAGTCTGTTGTAAATCAATGTGAGGAAGTCTTCTGGCCTAAGTATTTGGGCTAGGATCTTTCCTGTTAACAAATTAATCACTGTAAAAACACACAAGGGTAAGGTGGTGAAACTTGCACATGATACAAAAGTATGCACACAAATGAAATCCTAAGTAAATCCCCAGTAAAAAGGTAAAGGTTCCCTTGCTCGAAAGCCAGTCAAATCCTACTCTAGGGTTGCGGTGCTCATCTCCGTTTCCAAGCCGAAGAGCCAGCGCTGTCCGAAGACGTTTCCGTGGTCATGTGGCTGGCATGACTAAACACCAAGGCGCACGGACGCTGTTACCTTCCCACCGAAGTGGTACCTATTTATTATCTACTTGCAATTTCTTGCTTTCAAACTGCTAGATTGGCAGGAACGGGAACTAGAGATGGGAGCTCACTCCATCATGCGGCACCCGGGTCTCGAACTGCTGAACTACTGACCTTCCACAGCCTGCAGTTCAGCGTCTTAACCACTTGAGCCACCGCAGTAAATCCCCAGTAAATCTAAGTAAATAAATTACTAAACCACTGGAGATATGCTTGCAAAACTGAATGTTCATAAGTGCATTATGCCATAAATTGAATTTGGTGGTATTGGGATTTCTATCACTCTCCTAGGTGTCAGCATGTTTAAATGCTGAGGATTTTTCCTGCAGGGAGGCAGGATGATGGTATATGAAAATCTGTATAGTAGCATTCAAAGTAGCAGCCTGAATAAACCCCACGTGTCATCAGACCATGGCAGCTAAGCAGGGTCCCACATGGTTAGTACCTGGATGGGAGTCCAAGGCTGTTATGCAGAGGACAGGAATGGCAAATCACCTTTGCTCATCTCATCACCCTAGGGTTGCTTTGAGTGCCAGAGTCCCACAGCAATCAGTCTCAACAACGTTTCTTCAGAAGGATCAAGTTTATTGAAGATAGGAAAGGCAGCTCATCCGTGCATACATTCTTTGTTAGAGCTAACTCTCCTGGCGGGAGAGAAGATATACTACATTCAAAGTGAGACCCCCCCTGATGGAGCTGAGCCAATCAGAGGTGCAAGCCTTGCGTGCCGAAAATAATGGGGTGGTTCCCAGGCAAGGCAAAGCGCACGAAGTACCAAGGTCAGGCTAACAGATAAGACACAGTAGAAGAAGTGAAGGCTAAAATTCCAGAACATGAAGGCGCTCACCCAGCTGCCTCCCCCCCATACAATGACAGCACACTATTATTATTATGAATTACCATAGATTTGATTGGTAGATGGTGTTCTGCAGGTTTTTGGGAATTGCAGATGTATCTTCACGGGATTCTTGCTGTTCCAAGCAACACTGTCTTCTGGACCTGAGATGGTGTTATTTGCTCAATGCCCAGTCTCTCCAGGTGTTTCTTGGGACTTCTGGTCACTGCTCCATGGGCTCTGATGATGATTTAAAGCACAGAAGATGTTGATGGTCTCTCAGGCTGTTGAGGTATATACTAATAAGTTAAAAGATCAGCATTATTTTCTGGGATAACAAATAGGAAAGTAAGGGAACCAACTGTATTCGTACAGACTCACCAAGTGCTCACTTCATGTGTGTAATCTCTTTCAGGGAAGTAACTAGAAGAACTAAAGAAAGGTACCGCAAAGGGAAGTACAAGTCAGACTAGAAGGGAGTGAATGAATGCTGTACAAGAGGACACCATTGGGTGTTTACATTAGAAGAGTGGTGTGTAATAGCTCTGTGTCCAAAACTTATAGTCTAGAAACAAATGTCAGCTCCTCAAGAAACCTCCTTATCCATTTAAGCTGTTGTGCCGCGATCCATCTAGGAGAGGAGAGACTGAGGAAGGCTAACATTTTCAGAAGGCTAACAATTTGAGTTTTGGTCCTTGTGTTCTGGAACCAGAAATTCCCTTCTTTGCGGGGGGTGGGTGGGGAGTGTCTTAGCATTAGTATGTCTCTTTTGCTAGGTGGGTGGAGACCTTTCCCAAACTGGGGTTTTAGTAAGACCGACATTGTCACAAACAGCAGCAACAACAAAATCAGAACTAGATTTTTTCCCTCCCCAGACTGAAACATGTGACTATCCTCAGTTCTGGCTGCTTCACATTGTTTGTTTATTTAATTTATACCCTCCCCACCAAAGCAGGCTCAGGGTGGGGTATAATGTTATTTTCCATAGCTGTACCACTGCTGGCACAGCTCTGTACACCCTTAACCAGAAACAAAGCCCCCCAAAAGTGAATACTGATGAAGTTGTTCCCTTTGCTCATACTGTTGCCTCTGCTATTTCAAAAACCTCTGTGATTTTTTTAAAAAATTAGTATTTTGGAAGCTATGAGACTCCAGTGAACCATGAGCATTGTAAAATTCTTATTTTATTGCTTTTGTTAGTGTAAGTGAAATTGACCCAAGGAGGCATTCCACTGTCCCCCCGTGAAAATTTTTATGTGTAGTATAAGGTATAGCCCTGGGAGGAACTGCTAGCAGAAAATGCAGAGGGAAAAGGTAGTCATGGCAGACTCCATAGAGTTGTGAAGAATGATCCTAAAATGCTTGTGGCTTTGTTCAGTGGGACAGGGGAGACTGTGTAAATGTCATATCCTTGACTCAATTTGAACAGTCATTGAAGCAGGAGCATTAGGGATAGAACCAAGAGTCCGTGCAGTATGCCATTGGCATTTCATATAATACTAAAACTTGAACTAACATTGCCAGCATTTGCCTTCCCTGGGACATATATTTGGTACAAAAGAGTTGCTTTCCATGGTACAGAGTCTTCTTTGTGACTTCTAACACATATAGAAAACTGGATTTCCCTCAGACTTAACACTTGTCCTTGAAATTAACGTTTTGTGCTGTTACATCTGCACTACTGTAGCAACTTAATGGTTCGGTATTGGTATTAAAGCCAGTGGTGGTTTGCCTACCATTAGAAATAGTGCGAGAGGAGACGTGAGAGTTTCTGCCAGAGTGAACTGTTGCTTTCCCCAGAAAGGTGGTTTGTAAACAGCCACTCTTCCCTGGCAAGTAAAAATCTCCTCCAGGTGATCAGGCATGGAAACGTTAGGAAATTTACTGCTATAATGGTTAAGAGCAGCAGACCCTGATCTGGAGAACCAGGTTGGATTCCCAACTTCTCCACACTGAGCCTGCCAGCTGACTTTGGGCCATTCACAGTTTTCTCAGAGCTCTCTCAGCCCCACCTACCTCATAAGGTACATGTTGTGGGGAGAGGAAGGGAAGGTGAGATTGTAAGCTGCTTTGAGTAGGGTTGCGAGCTCTGGGTTGGAAAATAACCTGGAGACTTTGGGGGTGGATCCAGGAGAGGGTGGTGTTTGGGGAGGGGAGGGGCCTCAGCATGGTACAAGGCCATAGAGTCCACCTTTCAAAGCAGCCATTTTCTCCAGAGGAGCTGATCTCTGCCTGCTGGGGATCAGTGGTAAAAGCGGGAGAGCTCCAGGCCCCACCTGGAGGCTGGCAACCCTAGCTTTGAGATTCCTTAGAGAAGAGGAAAATGGGGTGTATTCTACTTGGGAGGAAGTTGCATGACAGATGTACAGTGTAGTCTAACGGCTAAGCGTCAGGTTAGCGTCTGGGAGACCCAGGTTTGAATCCCCACATCGCCATGGAAGTTCGCTGGGTTACCTTGGGCCAGTTGCTCTATCTCAGTTGAACCTACCTCACAGGATGGTTGATAAGATAAAAATGGAGGAGGAGAGAATGGGACTTCAAGCTGCTTTGGGTTCCCGTTGGGGAGAAAGGCGGGATCGAAATTTTTAAGATCAATGCATAAAAACATAAGTATGTGAGGGCAGCCATGCTACAGCTAGTACTGTTCTGTGGGGTTTGTTGGCAAGGTGCTGGTCAAATTCCAGAGTGTCGTGCATTTTTGTAACATACTGAAGACGTATTTCAGCCCAGCCTTGAGACTGGGAGCAGCCATGACGATCTTAAGCTGAAGTGGACCTTGCATTAGGGAAAGGTAGCACGCTTCCAAGCCTTCTCCATTTAGACATCGAGGGTTCCCTGAACAATGGTGTACATTGTATACATTCCCAGCTGACGTTTTGGTTCAAGGCAAGCATTAAGCTTGAGTGCCTGCCTAATGCCCATGTGGCACCGAACATGGCTGCCTGTGCGGTTTACATTAGAAGGAGCGTGCTAAGAAGAGGAGAAACAGAATGCTGAAAAGAGAGAGCGGCTTACCTGCTCTGCAAGGGCATGAAATCAGATGACAAGTGCCGTCCTAAAGGGAGTAAAACAAAAACTCATAAATAATTGGAATGACACTTATCATTGTGGAAACAATATAGCTTTGTGTGCCAGTGAAACTGTGAATACTCTGATTTTCCAAATAAGCTAAGAACATAGAAATGCTGCCATCTTTGAGATTTGTGTATTGGGGTTCACTTTTTATGGAACCTGGTATGCCTTTTAGTAAGAATTAGTGTTGCCTTTTAGTAAGAATCTCTTGCTCAGTGAGGTTTACTCCCAGGGAAGTGTTTTTAGGATTACGCTACCAAGGACATCTGCATTGGGCAGCCGTGTTCTGGGGAAGATACTGAAGCAAAGGAGCTGTTATCTTAATCTGCAGGCTAATCAAATTGCTGCTTACAAGTAACAAAGAGGCAGCAATAGTGTTTGAGGTGTGGGGTTTTTTTTTACTATGAAGGTTTTATGTAGAACTTATATTTCTGTCTACTTTGGGCAAGTAGCATTAGGTTAGTGACAAAACATCTGGAATAAAAAGAGAGCAAATAAGCCACTCCTGTAACATGTTACAGAAAATGAGCTAATGAGCTTTTCAGATTTGTCAGGGAAAGAGAGTTCAACAGATGTGGAGCATCAGAGAACACCTGGGTGTGCACTTAGGGCAGTTGCTTTTTTGTTCTTTGGGTACCAATCCCGAATCCTGTTCTCCTTCAGTGGGGGGAAGTCATCCAGGAACTGGTTAGGTCACGCCTTTGCTCGGTAGTTGATAGCCTATGTTTCTGGAAACGGGATGAAATAGTTTTCTGACGTCCTTCTGTGCAGCGCAGGAAAGAATAGGCATCCGTTCAAAACCCATAGACCCTTTTAGCCTTCTGAATGGACTATGTTTCCATGGTCGCATTAATCCCAGATTAAAATGACCGTGCAAGTCAAGCTGTGTATACTCACTCTCGGAAAAGGTTATGGCAGATTAGCTGTTTGCCCAGAGCTTTCTTTCAGCAGTCTCAGTTCTCTGCATTGTTCTTGCTATAGTTGAGAAATGTTTATTGCCACTAGAACTAACTCGATGCTTTCTGCATGCGCTTCTGAGATAGTTGACACCCCCCCACACACACATTTATCTTGCTGCTCATTGCATGTATGGCTGTGTGATGCTTTAATAGGGCATGCTTGATAGTGTCCATCTGTGCTAGTTAGGCATGCCTTTCTAAAATGCTTTCTGGGGGGGGGGGTGATATAATTTTAATTTCATGTATTTATATAGTTCTCTTAGTGTGCCCACTGCTTTGCAAAATGCCGACTGTACTAACAGGGTCCCTGCTACAAGAACCTTACAATGCAAAAATCAAGGGAGGCAACAGAAAGGCTGGGGGAGCTGGAGGCAAGAGAAAATGGTGCATTCAGTAAAGAAGCATTTATTTCGTTTCAGTTAGGAGACAAGGACGGAGATGTGACCTATTTGGAAATTTTGAAGTAATGGGCGGGGGACTTCTTTTCCAATCCCTGTAACATCTTTGGAAATAAGTGGTGTCTGCAGTACACACAGGAATCATCGTGCTGTAGATTGTCCTACATAAGAATGGTCATACTTTACATTTTGGGGGAATAACTTGTTTTTGAATAGTATTTCACTCAGTCCCCAAAATTCTTATTCAGGGCTCCCCAAAATTTCATTTTTTCCCCCAATAATAAAAAAGCTCCTGAGTGTGTGTGGGGGGGGAATGTGTGTGTATTTCGGTTCTTTGCATCTTTAGAGGAGTACTAAAAGTGTTCCAGATGCTTCATAGAAAGGTGGGATTTGGAGAGGTATTTGAAGGAAGAGAGGGAGTATATTGTCCTGGCAGAGGGTACTAGTTTCTTGAGGGAGCAGGTGTCAAGAGTCCCACAGGAATCTGTTTCAACAACGTTCCTTCAGAAGGATCAGGTTTATTGAGTACAGTAAAGGTAGGTCATCTGTCCAGACATTCAGTGTTAGATCTAACTACAAGGGTGGGAGAGGGGAAGTTATACCGGATTCAAAGTGGGGTCCCCTGATGGAATAAGGCCAATCAGAGGATGAGCTGCAACGCACCTAAACTAACGGGTTCGGATTCCCAGGGTTCAGATTCCCAGCGAAGCAACAGGAACGAGGTACCAGGGTCAGAAGCCCAGTTAAGAGATAAGGCACAGTGAAATAAATGAAAAGTTAACATTCCAACACATTAAGATGTTCACCCAGCAGCCTCCTGCCTTCCCCCCCTTTACAATGGCAGTGTAGCTGACAGCAGATAGTCTTCAGTTTTAATCTTCAGATCTCCTAGAGCAATGCAGCATTTTTAATGCTCCGCTTACTCTTTAATATGAGTTTCCATTTTCTGGGTCCTGCACAAAAATGGTTGCTTCATCCTCACTCTTTGCTAAAGTTTTGTCTGGAAGCTTGCATTGTAGGGAAGTTGCTGCTCCTAGTCTTGTTCTTGATGAGTTGTTTCTCAGTTTCCTTCTCTTACAACTGAAGCAATAACCACGTGCATGAAGCTGCCTTATGCTGAATACGACCATCGGTCCATCACCATCAGCGTTGTCTCCTTAGACTGGGAGTGGTTCTTTAGGATCTCAGGCAAAGGTCTTCTATATCAACTACTACCTGGTCCTTTCAACTGGAGATGCTGGGGATCGAACCTGGGACCTTCTGCATGTAAAGCAGAGGCTCTTTCACTGAGCCACAGCCCCTCCCCTGCTGAGTCACAGCTGCCCTCTGAGATCACTGGGATTTCCCTCGACTTGTGCGTTTAGATATACACTATTGTACAAAGCCACAGTAACTGCCAATGCTGCTTCTGCCAGTGTGAAGTTATCTCCCATCTCACCTATTTGTACACTAAAAATCAACCTTGGAAAAGCGAACCACGCACTCTTTTGAATCCGTTGATGGATTCTGATTTTAATTAGGTCTTGCAAATACAGGAAACTGGCGCTGACCTCCTGCTCCCCTATATCTCCCCCCGCTTTACTGTTTCTAGGGCAGCACACTGTGTTGCTCAGCACAGCTGCTCTCGTGCGTAGAGGGTGACAGTAAAAAATGGAAACCAGAACATCATTATGGCAGTTGCTTGTGTGTTCTTGCTTTCTTGGCCTAAAAGCTGTAGGTCTTCACTGGCAAAAGATAAGAATGCTGTGAGCACTGTGTGGTATCTTCATGACTTGGGCCAGGATTGGTAGTCTGTCCCAGCTTCAGGGCTGGCATCTATCCTTTGCACTACAAGCACCACAGATTATATTCCACTAGCAAGAGTGTTTAGTTAGGCAGTCAGGGGAGCGACGCAACAACCCTGCCACATCCGTTCAATTGAAGGCATTCAGTGTTCATATCAGATGAGTGAAATTGTACAACTGCTTTGCTATAACTGAATAAGTGTGAGGGTCGTCTGCATTGCATCCAGAGTGACTCAGCCCTAGATTCTCAGTTTGACTTCCGGAAGCTGGAGAGTGGCTTAAAATACTCATAAGGAGACCTGCCGTGGAGCAAAAGCATCATCCTCTTAGTGCTGTTGGATATTACGTTCTTCAGTGCCAGGGCATAAGGAGTACCTAAATACCAGTGTCTGCAAACAAGCTGCAGTCGGGTGGCTTCAGTGCAGCAATGCAAACTGGAGAAAGTTCTCTGCCGCTCCGGATGCTCAAATCCCCTGGAGGGGGAAAGGGTTACAGCTAACCGAAAACCTGAACAGCTCCATTGTGTTGTCACGGGATCCCATTGTCTAATCCGTCCACTTTCATTGCTCTTTCTTTTATTTCAGTTGCTGGCTCCAGCTGAGGATTCAGAATGGGAGACAAGCCCATTTGGGAGCAGATCGGTTCTAGCTTTGTACAGCATTACTACCAGTTATTCGATACAGACAGGACTCAGTTAGGAGCAATATATGTAAGTAGTTCCTGGGATGGGATTCCTTTGGCTCTTTTGAATGGTTGCTCACTGAGGGTTTTTTGTTTTGCTTTTTTTTTTACAAATGCATCTGTTTCATTGGGAAAGAATGAAAGTAAACAGGTCAGTAAGCACCCCAACAATGTTTTGTTTTGGAAGGAGTCCAGAATGATCTCTGTCCCATTGATCAACCTGCTACCTGCAACAGTGGAAGTACAAGCATGACTGGGTGTGCCCCCTAACATGTGCAGGGCTTCTGCATAAGCTTTTCTTGTCCAGACACAGCACTGGCCAAAGGGATGGCTGAGCTCCTGTTTTCTACATGAGTCTTTGTGGAACTGGTTATGGTTAGGCTCTGCTGCCTAGGGGAACGTGACAGAATGGACTTCTGTCCTCTTGTGGCCCGTGGATTGTGAAACAAGGGAGTGAAGTCTCTGCAGTACTTCAGCTAAAGTGAAGAGCTAACGTCGAAGATTTTAAATTTTACCAAATGTTGCTTCTCCCCCCCCCCCCTTTGGAAGGGCTTTCTCTTACCTGTTTGAGACTGGGCAAGTAGCATTGCTTTACCTGTCAGCAAGCACGGGGAGGGTCAGAATGCCCTTCTGTCTGTTGAACATCTTTAGTTAAAAGCAGCACTTGAGCGTCTTCCGAATCAAGAAGCTTGAGGGAACAGAGTGTGCCCAGAAACTGCCTGTGTGCATTAGAAGGCAGAAGGGTTTGCAGTCCTTACATGTGGTGATTGCAGTACAGTGAATGTAGTGGGTAGGAGACAAAGGCATAGGTTTTTAGAACTCACGCCTCTGGCTTCTGCAGATTTTCCCCTAGAGAAGTGGTTTAGCTGTTTGGCCTTAAGGCATGGTTCTGCACCTGTGGTTGTGGCTCAGAACTGCACCATGAGGCTTTGGGCCCCCAAGTTCCATGGGGTGGAAGAAGAAGAGGAGGGGGGCAGAGCTGCCCCCATTGTCTTCTCCTGCCCCCCTTTCCCCTGCGGGTACCACTCATTTCCCAAGGGCTCAGATGGTGCCATCTGTGGCACAGGAGGCATGAACTGCAGCCATTGTCTCCTGACCCACAGTGCCATGGGTCAGTCTAAGTCAAGCCCCTGCCTTGTCATCTGCCATTACTGTCCTCTGCATAACAGCCTTGGACTTCCTTGGTGGACTCCCATGCAGGCACTAACCAGTCTGCAGAAACTCAGCTAGCTCCCTCCCAGCTGCCACGGGCATGGGAAAGGACTGACATAATCTGTGTCTGTTACCTCGAGAACCCACGCTAGTCTTAGCTGAGATCCAGCTTCAGTTGTGGATCCTGAAAAGGTGGAGTAAGTTTTGCAAGGGAGTCCCACTTCAAGAAGTTTAGAACCAATGGCCTAAAGCATTAATGTTTTGCCCCTAGGAGGTGTTACCAACTGAGCTGTGTAGCTGTGGGTTGAATAAAGGGAATTGTCTTTGCAGAGCTCTGAGCAACCCAAAATGCAGAGAGTTAGGGAGCAGTGCAGGAAATTCTGACTTAACCTGACAGCAATTTCCTGGAGCGAATTTTAAAAAGACACATAAGAACATACGAGAAGGCAATGTTGGATCAGGCCAGTGGCTCATCCAGTCCAACACTCTGTCACACAGTGGCTAAAAATACCAGGTGCTATCAGGAGGTCCAGCAGTGGGGCTAGGACACTAGAAGCCCTCCCACTGTTACCCCCACCCCCAGGCACCAAGAATACAGTGCATCACTTGCTCCAGACCGAGAGTTTCTATCTATACCTTGTGGCTAATAGTCACTGATGGACCTCTGCTCCATATGTTTATCCAATTCCCTCTTGAAGCCGTCCATGCTTGTAGCCGCCGCCACCTCCTGTGGCAGAGAATTCCATATGTTAATTACTCTTTGGGTGAAGAAATACTTCCTTTTATCCGTTCTAACCCGACCCCTCAGCAATTTCATTGAGTGCCCACGAGTTCTTGTATTGTGAGAAAGGGGGGAAAGTACCTCTTTCTCTACCTGTTCTGTCCCATGCATAACCTTGTAAACCTCTATCATGTCTCCCCTCAGTTGTCGTTTCTCCAAGCTAAAGAGCCCCAAGCGCTTTAACCTTTCTTCATAGGGAAGGTGTTCCAACCCTTTTATCATTCTAGTCGCCCTTTTCTGCACTTTTTCCAATGCTATAATATCCTTTCTGAGGTGTGGTGATCAGCATTGCACACAGTATTCCATAATATTTGAGAACACTCTGTTTTCAAAATAATTTGATTGCTCTCAAAATGTGTGGGAAATCACTACGCTCATTGGGCGACACACATGAGGACAGAAGACTTCCTGATACTACTTGCGGCATTCCGCTCACAGCAGAGTATCTGATGCTTCATCACTGAATTCTTTTAAGTACCAGCTGGTGTGGAGATTGTAAATAAAAATAAAAATCTGGAAAAGCAAGGCTAAGAGAAAGATTGCAGCTGCTTAGAACAACTGGCATGCTTTTTTCCTGTTGGTGTTGAATGACAATTGGCATCTGTGTTGTAAAAATTTGTGAGAAAGGAGCTGCTCAACAGCTGCTTTTAAAAGGGGGGGGACCTTTGTGGTGAATGCTTTAGGGAAACCAGTGGAGTGGCTGTAATCAGGTTGGTGGTTGACTGATCATCTGGTAAATCAATTAATTCTTTATTTTGGTATCTTCATCCCCAGTAAGTTTAACCCTGAAATTTGCTGTATAATGTAGCTCGTCTTTAATGTCGGCAAGGTATATACCATGTTTTACAAGGCAGCCAGCAATATCTGTTCTCGCAGATACCATTTTCTCCACCATCTTTGTTGCTCGGTTGAGAAATGGCACAGGGGGTGGGGGTGGGGCAACACCCTTAAGAGAGCTAGATTTAGCCCAAGAGCTGCCTTTTGCTGCATAAGTGCTCAGGTTCGAGAAAACCCCCGGGAGGAAATATTCCGTGACATCATTTTATTGCTTTGGCTGAGGCAGAGTGTGAGGCAGGCAGCCTGCGATGAAGGGAGAGGGAAGTGTGACCCTTGCAGGACTCCGGCTGCGTAGTTGTCTTGGGTAGGAGGAATTCCATTCACGAGCCATTTAACACTTTTCTATGCCCTCCCAACGGAGCTGTGGTGGCTCAAGTGGTTAAGACGCTGAACTGCAGGCTGTGGAAGGTCGGTAGTTCAGCAGTTTGAGACCCGAGTGTGCCGCATGACGGAGTGAGCTCCCGTCTCTGGTCCCAGCTCCTGCCAACCTAGCAGTTCGAAAGCAAGAAATTGCAAGTAGATAAATAGGTACCACTTCAGTGGGAAGGTAACAGCCTTCCATGCGCCTTGGTGTTTAGTCATGCCGGCCACATGACCACGGAAACATCTTCGGACAGTGCTGGCTCTTCGGCTTTGCAACGGAGATGAGCACCGCAACCCTAGAGTCGGATCCGACTGGCTTTCGAGCAAGGGAACCTTTACCTTTATGCCCTCCCAACATGGTTTGCGCTTGCTTCTCAGCTGATTTGCCAGTACGTGGAGGACTGTAGCCTGATCATTTGCCATTTTGTGTAAAGGTCCCCTTCCTTTCCCAAGCAGACCGTGACCACATATCTCTTTCTTTATTACAGATAGACGCCTCATGCCTTACGTGGGAAGGACAGCAATTTCAGGGCAAAGCAGCTATTGTTGAAAAACTCTCAGTAAGTCTCTCCAATATTAATAGCTTCATACACTCTGTTTCTGTTCGCCCCCGAAACGACATGATTCCACGCAAGATAGTTTCTAGTTTTACTTTTGGTATTTCTGGGAAGGTGATTGGGGCAAATCCATTACAAGGCACGCTGCATTGGCGGGGCTTCTAATCTGCGTAGCTGAAATGACGTCCAGTGATCCGAAGCGTATTTACTAAGAGGAAAGTCCTATTTAAATCAACGGGACTTACACCCTGTTTGCATCCATATTTTGGCTGAGAAGGGTAGTGTACCAGCATGGTGTCTTGCAATGCTGAATTCAGTTTGGGGGGAAACCATGAATCACTATCAGAATGCTTTACACAAGCTGGTTTAAAGTGGTTGAGTGGATACATTTTGGGGATGGTGGAAAGTGTGGTCTATTCGCAGCTGGTTTATGGTGACCCCATGAGGTTTTCAATGCAAGTGACAAACAGAGGTGATTTGCCACTGCCTGACTCTGTGAAGCAGCCCTGGACTTCATTGATTGTCTCCCACCCAAGTACTAACCAGGGCTGACACTGCTTAGCTTCCAGGATCTGACAAGATTGGGTTAGCCTGGTCAATCTGGGTCAGGGCAGATGGACTGGAGGGACTTAAATTTCCAGGGTTCATCACAACATGCTTTCCAAAGTCTGCTGCTGCTGTCTCTTGAGACACAAGCTTGGCTGTTCTTTAATAGCTAAATATTTAAGCCACAATCGAGCAGTGTTACAGCTCCTAAGGCCATTTGATTCCAGTGGCTCTAAGAGTGGTACATGGTGAAACTCAGCACACAGTTCATCAGTGAAGCATCTGGTATAAATACACTTAGTCACTTAATGTCTTGTCTGCACCATAGCGATTCATGACGTGCATTACTGGGCTGTTAAACAGTATAAGGCATCCCAGTGTTTGACCTGTGTTTACATTCCCGTAGTTGACTATCACTACTTCTTGCCTAGAGCGGGTAAACATTTTTGTTGCTGCTGTTTTTAGAAAGTGGAAAACCCCTCCCCAGCAATAACCAGATCAAGGTAGAAAAAGTGAACTTGCAGTTTTTCCAAAGAGGTGTGTGTCACACTTGACCACTAACTTCCTTGCTGTAAATAAATGCTGAGGAATTTTGCTTCCCAATTACTCAGTCTCTCTCTCCCCTCTTCCTCCATGACAGAGCCTTCCTTTTCAGAAAATACAGCACAGCATCACAGCACAAGACCATCAGCCCACACCCGACAGCTGTATACTCAGTATGGTAGTTGGACAGCTTAAGGTAAATGTTTCCTCAACCTCTGAATCCTGTGAGTTGCTGTTTGGAGCACCACTTGTATGTTGGGGCAGGTTGTTTCGGCACTCTGAGGGACGTCTGCTATTGGGTCGTGCGGGTTGACGGGTGAGGGAAGAGCCAATGCCTGGTTGAGAGGAAGATTCGCTTTTCCTGATCAGAGAGGTTCTTGCCCCAGTCGGCTTTTGCAAGGGGCCGCCTTTGAAAAAGAGGCATTTGGAAGGATTGCTCAGAGGTTATAGTACGTCTTGAGAGAATGAATGGAAAGATTCTCATGCCTCAGCGGGGTGAACCGAGGGCGTCGTTGAGGCTTCGATCTACAGCTGTGGCCCTCCTTGCCAAGGAGGAGCTGAACGGGAACCTCTGTGCAAGGCCAGGCTCAGAGTGACTTGCTATTTTGTCATTTCCTGTCGGCAGTTTCTGCCATGATCAGGCAGGGCTGCGAGGCTCTTCTCAGAAGTCTTGGCCCCCTGCTTTGGCAGCTGAAGGCAAACTGTCTGTCAGCGCTCCAGTCGGAACAAAGGCTGCAGGTACTTTGGGGAAAAGGCATGTCATTTCTACCGCATACTGTCATGGCACTTGGTTGTAGATGTGGCCATTTTCACCTTCTGGACCCCCTCACATGATGCAGCTTCACGAGGTTAGTGCTAGGAATGCAGCATTGCTGCAAGAGTTGCGAAGACTGCTCTTTTCCCCGGCAAGGAGCAGAAGGGGCATGGGAAATGAATTGAAGAAGCTTCTCCGGTGTCCCTTTCCACATTTAGAGCTGCCACAGCATTTGCGTCCACTGAGTGGGTTGCTTGGGGAAGCAAGTGCCAGCTACTGAAGAGGATTGTGGGTTCCCAGGCCAGCAGGGACAGAGGGAACTAGTAGGACCGTAAAGCAGGGCCAGCCTGACCACTAGACAAACCTGGGCAGTTGCTTAAGGTGCGAGATCTTGAGTCTTCATCTGGCCGTGGACCGAAGGGTGGCCTGGGTGGCACCCAAATGCTCCCTCTAAGCTGTGGAGTCTTGTGAGCAAAATTCTACTTTGTGAGCTACTGGCGTTAAAGTTGTGGCCGAGCGATTTGGCTACTGCATAAATTAGTTTGCCCTGAAGCCATCCTTCCTGAGCTAAGATAAAAAATGTGTGAGCCAGAGGCTAAAAAACTGTGAGCTAGCTCACCCTGACTCAGAGGGAACACAGGTGGCACCCCCTCCCCAGTGTCCTCAGATGCTAGGTCTGGGTTCAGGCACAGCCTAGGGAGGGCCTGACTTGGTGCTGCCGCCGCCTCTCATCCTTCTGATGGTCTCAGCTGTGTCTAGTAGTGCCATTCAAATGTGGTACGTAAAAGAAGGAGGGAATAGAATGCACATCAGATATGCATACCTCTGCAAGTGGTCGTAGGCAAGACTGAGAAACATGGGATGAGAGACTCTGCTGCTTCAAGCTTCTCTGGAGTCAAGAGCTTCCCGTCCCTTCTGCACGTTGCCCTGTCTCAGCGGCTGCTGGTGCAATACCACTGGTGGTTTTGTTCAGAATGTATCTGTTGCAGTGCCAGGTGGGTCTTGTTTGGCAGATCAAGACATCTAAGCTGCCTTCACGGATAAACATCCGTCTTTCCTTTGTAAGCATTATGCTAACTTCTTAGAACTTCATTTTTCATATTCAAGCAAGTGACAGGGAAAAATACTTACAGCTCAGTGGTGGCAATTCCTGTTTGGTGTAGTGGTTAAGTGTGTGGACTCTAATCTGGGAGAGCCGGGTTTGATTCCCCACTCCTCCACATGCACCTGCTGGTGTGACCTTGGGTCAGTCTGTCATAATTTCTTTCAGAGCTGTTCTCTCCAGTGCAGTTCTAAAAAGAGCTCTCTCAGCTCCACATACCTCACAGGGTGTCTGTTGTGGGGGAGGGGAAGGGAAAGGAGATCGTAAGCTACTCTGAGGCTCCTTCAGGTAGTAAAGAGCGGGGTATAAATCCAGTCTCTTCTTTTTGCACACAGACTGTCCCCAGATTTAATCAGTGTTATGTATATTTAAAAGGATCACAGCTCAAAGGTTTGGCAGAGTCCTTATCTGAGCCTTTGGAGAGGTGCTTCCCCCAGAGTAGACAATACTGAGCTAGATGGACTTAAGATCTGACTCAGTGTAAGGTGGACATTCAAAACTTCAGAGACACACCAATCAAAATTTGAGGGTGGCCTGGTCACAGGCGGCTTATCTGTAAACTGTTGGAAGGCTTATTATCATGAATGCCAAAATAGCATGAGATCCACCCATTATAAAAATTACAGTAAAACGATGAATGCAGTCAAAAAAGGTCTTGCAGCTTGGCAATAAAAGATAGGAGCAGTAATGAACAAAATGCTGTAGAATTACATTTTATCTTATCCCTGCTTTCTCCCTATAGTGCTTCTCTAAGATTAGGCTCCTAAGAGGTGTCTCTGCATGTTGCCAGGGGAGCATCCAGGCTTTGCATATGCACAGTGCAGCCTTCTCATAACAGAATCCAGCAAGAGCAGTGGCGTTCTGCAACTTCAGATCGTATCTGTCTAGTAATGGTTTCTCTCCTGTTCTGCTCAGGCAGATGATGACCAAATTTTAGGCTTCCATCAGACCTTTTTGTTGAAAAACTTACAATGTGCCTGGGTGTGCACCAATGAAGTCTTCAGGCTAGCACTCCACAATGTTTAGCCTCCAGCTTCCTCCTACCTCTGATCTTCGCAGTCCTCAATGAGTAAGAAGCACTCCGCTTGCTGCTGCTTACCGCGGTTGGTCCTTCAGTCTGAACAGCATGGCCGTGGCTTGTGTGTTACTGAAGAAGGATTGCGGCTTCTGAACCAAGCAGATGCCCCCTTCTCCTTGGAAGCAGCGGCTATGGATTTAATTCAGCAGAGCTGCATATCTATTTGTCTCTTCATGCTGGAGCATTCCGTTGCTTGCTTAACTTATCCTAGACTTAGCAGTTGCTTAGAAATCTGAGAAGTTCTGTGCACAGTGAGCACTTGTGTCTTTTGTGTTTGAAACTGTCTGATCTTAAGCCTGTTTTCCGTGGGTGTGTCTGCAATTGTTCTTGTAGTTCAGGGAGACGTACCTGAGCCAGGGGCAGGTTAGATACAAACCATGGGTTGCATGTGCATGGTGTTGTGCAGAGGAGCTCAAGCGGAAAGACACCTCCCTGCTCCAAGAGGCTTACCTTTTTGAGTTTCAGTACTGCTAGGGAGGCAACAGAAGGATGTGGCAGGCAAACAAGGTGTGAATGTAGGCAAATGCATTTACGCCAACCTGGGCCTTGGTGTCAGGTGGCTTTGAGAACGAGGAGACTAAGCCAGTGAGTTTGCATAAAAAGACCTCTTGGAATATGCAGCATGAAGCAGTGGCTACCTGCACCTTGATGTGGTTGCTAATAATCTGGGAGAGGAACTGAAGTTGTGCGGTTGTATGAAATCCTTGCTTGTGTGTAAGGGCTTTGCTTTTTAGGAACCACTTTTGTATTGCTTCTTCTGCAGGTCAGTGCTTCTTGCAGCACTCTGATTCGTTCCATCCTCTGAACAGAGAGGGCTCCCATACAATATCCGTGCATTTATGTGCCAGCTTGGTGTGGTGGTTAGAGTCTCTGACTAGGATCTGGGAGCCCCAGATTCAACTCCACACTCTGCCATGGATGACCTTGGGCCAGTCACATCCTCTCCACATGATCTACCTCACAGGATTTTTGTTAAGGATTAAGTGGAGGGGGAAGAGAGGAGAACAGTGTAAGCTACTTTGGGTCCCCACTGGGGAGAAAAGGTGGGATGGATATAAGTGACATAAATGAATACGTGTGTAAGGGGTGTGGAAATGCATGCAACAGGTTTGTATTTTTGAAGTGATGTCTGGTTTTATATTTGCCTTGAGAGATGCAGGCTCATTAGAACCAGTGCAGAGACTCTGTCCAGTTCAAGGTATAATTATATTTGACTGCAAAGGTATTCCAGAAGCCTTCTGAAGATCTGACTGCAGCTTGCTTCCTGTCCTTTTCATAGACACAAAGTCTCTGAACACCAGGCCTGCCGCATTCGTTTATCAACTAAGGCTTTATGTTTGCACGAGAAAAAACTGTGGAAGTTGAACTGTAGGGTACTACATGCATTTCCGTCTCCTCTGCAATAAAGATGGTGGTAATTCAGAGGCAGCTTAAAAGTCGTGGTGGTTTTTTTTTGCCTCGGTGGGTCTTAAATAAAAAGTGTCATCTTCCAGACTTGCTGTAGCAGATTTTGTTAGAATCTAGTTGGGAAAGATGTTGGTCCTGTTCTTGATGGCCTGCCTTATCCCAGAGAAAGATGTTGGCAGTTCTGGTAGAGAGATGCCATTCCCCCCCCACCCCCCAATTTCAAATACTTGGATATACAGCAGTTCTCCATGCCTCTTGTGTGTTCTGTGCCTTGTGCTCCTAGTGTGTGAGCAGATTTGTTTCAACAGGGCCACAGATGTGACTTGTGGGAACAGATGATTCTCATCCTTTAATTCATCAGTGTTCGAAGAAGCCTTCCAGCTTCTGCAAGTGACAGCTAAACTTAATTCTGTTTGGCACTAACTACTCCTGGCCAAGCCCAATACTGCTTCTTCTGATGGCTCTTAAAATGCTGCCCTGGATCTCCAAACATTGTAATTCGTAGTCTTCCATAAACAGAGCTATTCACTGCTGTGAATGCATTGAATACTGATAGGGATCGTGGATCACCACCTAGTTCACAGTGCAGATCCACTCTGTGGATCATGGAAAGCCACATTTACCATCTCCATCAACAGAAAGAGCTGTGTTAACTACTGTATGTCCTGTGCATCACCCCAAATGCATGGGAATATATGATGTAAGCCTTTTAATTATTGGAGTACCTCTGAGCATCTGCAGACATCTTTCCCCACTACTGGGGAGTGTTTTTAATTGGCTAGTATTCAACACTGGTATGCCCCATCCTAGCCTCAGACACCAAACCCCCACATCTGCACAACCTTCTTGTAATCATCATAGATAAGTTGTGTTTTAAAAATAAGACAGCGGTATCTTGGGCGCATAGTAATGATGAAATTATTCCAGTTTCTAAAGAAACTGCCCACTCTTCTGGAACATGGGGCAAGTGCCATGTGGAACAGAGCTCAGAAGAGCTGCACATGGCTGTGTGTATCACTGTTGTGGTGCTACCGAGTCTTCCCTGTAGTTCTGCATCAGGATTGTAAGTGGCATGCCAGAACCTCAGCTGTTGTTGATGAAGGGTGAAGAATGCATGGCAATGTTAGAAGGCATTTCCTTCCTAGAATTTATCTATTGCGGCAGAGAGGTTCTAAAACTTCTTTCTTTCTCTTCACAGGCCGATGAAGATCCTATTATGGGATTCCACCAGATATTTCTATTAAAGAACTTCAATGATGCTTGGGTTTGCACCAATGACATGTTCAGGCTAGCGTTGCACAACTTTGGTTGAGACGGCATCCCCGAGGCACCTGTCATTATTCTTTTCTCCTCCTTACAGATATTAATCACACTTAACGGAACATTCCAAATATCATACACAAACCCGCAACACCACAGCGAGTGGACGAGCGAGCGAGATCTCTGCCAGCGTGCCCTCCTGAAGAGTTTTATGTTGTGTCACTAGAAGAGTTCCTTGTGCATGATGTTTGGAAGTTTAGACTTAGCTGCATTTGACAAGGGAAATGTGTGTCTTACCAGCATGCCTCGGGAAGCATCCATAATGCAAAAAAAGGGTTTTGTTTCTGTACTGACAAGTTTCTCTAAATAACCCAAAGAAACAAAAAAAGGAGAGAAAAGAACATCAGCCTGAATGCAGCTCAGATACTGGGGTGGTTTTTTTTTTTTGTTCAGATGTTTCAGTGCTACATTATACAATAAAACCATGACATTTTCCTAACAGTTTAAATTGTTGGATGTTCAGTCTCTAATTAGAGAGTTTCCTACGCTGTCTGAATACCTGGCTTGGGAACAAGTGGCTGGACAAACCTTTTCCAGCTCTTAAAGCCGTCACAGGTGTGTGGTGCTACTTTTTGCCATTGTTTAAAGGCTTTAAATCTGTATTAATTGTTAAAGAATGTGCTCCATATATCCGGGGGGGGGGGGGAGGACTTCATTCCTTCCCCTGAAACCATCATAACTGAGACGCATGTTTTGTGCAAATTAGACAATGACACTGAACCGCAAAGCATTTTCTTCAGACTTAGATGGAAGACGGTGCATACAAATGACAGAGTTGGGAGCATGTCCTACTTGACTGACCTGTTTCTCAGCACTAAGCTCTTCAGGTGTGGTGCGTTCATGCCCATTTATTTCACATTGGTGTTCAAGTGTTGGGTCCGTATAAAACCTGGCATCTTGAATTGTTTACTGAGTTTTGCCCGTCCAGGGCTTTTGTTCGGAAATAAGCTCTAACAAGTCTGGGATAGTGGTGTGACTACATCACTGTATTCTTTCCCATGGCTTGGTCCAAATAGCATCTGCTTAGCATTTGTGCTGCAGCAGCCACATGCCACTGGCAGATGCACTTCAGTAGGATAAATAGTGCCATACTTACAAAATGTTTAGAAAGCCGTTCAGACGAGTGCACTTTCCCTTGTAGGACTGATTCTCTGGGAACAGTGTAGGCAGCAGCGGGTTGGGTGGGTAGTGAAGAGGCAGGTTTTTGAAATGGAAAGCAAGATCCAGCACTTAACGTGAGCTGAGCAGTCTCCACAGCTTCACGGTGGCCAGAGTATATATTCCAAACTTAAATGGAGCTGTTTTCAAGCTGCGCTGGGCACTTGAGTGGCTGCTCTGCATTTAGTTCCAAGTGTCTCTAAGCAGCAGTAAGAAATAGGAGTGCAGCTTTTAACTGAGGAAGGGCATCCAGTAGGCTGGGTCTGCTAATCAAATCAGGCTCTGCCTACTGCCCAGAGGTGGCAGCGGTCCATGCCAGGTCGGTGTCTGTAAGCAAAGAACAACCCAAAGAGCTGGTTCCTAACATTTGTTTCTAAAGCCCCTGAAACTGCCTGGTGGGTTCTTTACACAGATCCTTTGTCTCCCATCTGTAAGAGGTTCAGAGGATTACCACTCTTTTGGAATTCTGGTGGTTTTCAGACCTTTGACAAATGGAGCTGTGTGTCCATTGGTGTCGCTGCTTCATGGCAAGCGCTTTAATGACAGCCATTTATGTAAACTTACTTGGGCCACGGAGTTTAGGCGAGCATCCGTATCTTCGTGCATTTATATAGCTTTACTTTGAGAAGTCCCAGCGGTCTCAATAGAACATCCCAAGTTTGCTTTGGATTGCTACCTTGGAAACAGGGTGATGGGGAAAGACAGCTTTCCCCTTCCCAAGGTGATGGGGAAAGTTTTTCATGCACCTGATATATCACAGGTGATCATCTTTCATCCAGCACATCTGAAGAAAGTGGTGGTCCTTCCATCCTACCGAGTTTTGAGTTGGATGTTGCATCGGCCTTAATGGGAACAGTATTAATAGCCATAGGAAATCAAAATGCCTTACTAAGAAAAACTCCTCAACAGGGAACATAATTGCTGACTAAGCTGCAGACAGCCGCTTTTGCTTCTGTGTCTGTTAAGGGAGAAGTGATCATTTCCACTATAGATTGAATTGCACATCAACATGTGCCTCCCAGTGCTAAATCTGCTGATATTAAGGTTTTTTTAATCTACCCCCCACCCCACCCCGGTAATAAGACTAGAAATGGAAGAAGTTCATGTAGCCAAGCTGAGACAAAGAACTTGAACAGCCCAAGTGGGAGGTTAGAGAATTCATCCAGCTTGCAACCTCTAATGGATAAATTTCTTTTTGCCTACTAAGGTATGTTTAAAGGTAAACAAAGTCCCTTGAGGCATTAGAAGCTTCTACGTGATGAGAGGATGTCTGATCTGGGATTGTTTGAAGATGTGCTCATATAAACGAAGGCTGGTAAACAGCTTGTTAAATAAATGGTGCGAATTCTTCTCTTGACATAGGAGGGCTAAATGTAACCAAGCTTAAAGGAATCTTTAAAGCAAATGTGCACACCTTGTGTCTCACCCGATGCAGCTGAACCAGCTTTGCTTGAAAGCTTTTCAGGTGTTTAGGGAACTTCCCGTTCTTGCAATCCTGGACAAGAAGCAAATTTGGAATGTTTATGAAGCTCCAAGTGGCCTGCTGGGGGTTAATAGGGTGTCATGGTGCATAGTCTGGCAGTAGGGTTTAGGATCTTTTCCTTGCTGGCTATTAAAGAAATGCATAGATAACTTTATGTACTGTGAAACTTGGCTTATCACTTCACAGCCTTTCTGCTGCATTCAGATTACAAGAGATTTATGTAATGCTTTATGGCATACCACTGTAGTTGGGAAGAAAAGCAAACATTTCTGGGTAATGTTTTAGTACTTCAGTTGTAGAACAGTACTGGTTTTGCCAAAATGCTGAAGTTACACGGAACAGAAAGCCTACCTGTTCAGTATCTACTGCATAATCTTGACCTCTTAAGATTGTATCTGGTAAATGTATAAATAAAGATTGTTAACCATATTATCAGAGGGAGGTGTGACTCAGTGGTAGAGCATCTGCTTGGCATGCAGAAGGCCCCAGGTTCAGTCCCCGGCATCTCCAGTTAAAAGGATCAGGTCATAAGTGATGTGATAGACCTCTGCCAGAGACCCTGGAGAGCTGCTGCCAGTCTGAGTAGACAATACTGACCTTGATGGACCATTGGTCTGATCCATATAAGACTACTTCATATTGTTGCTTTAAACCCAACCCGGGAAATTTAGGGGAAATGGTGGGCATTGATGTGTTTTAGGGAAGCAGCAGATGAGAAAATAGACTATGGCCTGGGCCATACGGCCAGGAAAATGCAGAGGGGAAGCGTGGCTGTTTGCCCCGGGGCAAAATACCGCTCTGCTGCGGGATCAGATGTCCCGGCGAGGTGCCATGGTTAGGGTGGAGGTGCCGATCACAGAGTATCCGCACCTCCACCGAGACCATCCGGCCGATGGGAAGGGGACGGAACGAGCCACTGCCTCTGGGAGGGCCGTGCACAGCCCACTCCAGGCAGGGTCCGTGGGCCGCTCACAATGGGGGGGAGGGGGGAGTAACCCGCCAGATCCCCCCTCCCCCAGCAGCCCGCCCGCCCTCCCTCCCCGGGACACACGGCCCGCTCTCCGTCTGGCCGCTGCTGCTCACCCCCATCGCAGCCTCCCGTGGCCTTCCCGCTACTCCAACGACGCCGCACGTCTTTGTACGCATGCGCTGTTGGGCGCCTTCTGGAGGCATTGGGGGGGGGATAACCCGGCGGGCGCCCGATGCCACGGGAGTCCGGCAGGGATGCGATCAGGTGCCCGCTCTTGCCGCGTGGTTCCCGGAAACTAGTACCTCCGAGGTACTAGTTTTTTACTGCGCGTCTTCAGAGGGTAGTTACAGGTCAGCCACGGGAGCTCTACGCTCCCCAGATGTTGCGGTGAGATCGCGCCCGGAAAGTCCGCCTATCTTCCGTCTATGCAGCGTGGCTAATGCTCCGTGTGACCACAGCCTGTATTTGTCTCTTTAAATTATCTGTTTAATCCTTCTTGCTGGTAGCCACTGGTTCTTCATGCCACTTCCTGCGACAAAAGGAGTTTGGGCAGTACTGTATGTAACTATCACTACTGCTGTGATGGTTTTTTCTTTATTGAAACTTTATATTGTTGTGACCCACCCTGAGCCCGTTTGCAGGGAGGGCGGGATATAAATCAATTTGATGATAATAAGACTCCTGGAAAGAGTCTGCTCTAGTAAAATAGTGAGACTTTATCCAGTCATAACCACGATACATAGTGTGTCCCTTCAGAATACAGTATTGCATACCTACTGAAGGAAAGTGCACTGTCTGGTAATTGATGCGTGTGTCCTGCTACGAGACAGAGGAAGCTGTTATTTTCTAGTCTTAACCTTGCCTATTTCAACTTGACTTCCCCTGCCTCTAATTGCTTAGGCTTATTCCTCAGTTATGTATGCTGCAAAATGTCAGACTTGGATAATAAATAGTGTGTAATTGTGTAGGCATCCCATGTTGTACAATGTGAACCCGAAGTTACATCAATTTGCAAGGGCTTCAAGACCAGCACACGGCTGAAGTGGATTTTTAAAAAATATATATATTTATTTTTAATATTTTTCACAAATTTTACATACTATCTTTTGACCATGCATTACATAGTAGTTTTTATCCCTCCCCCCTCCCCCCTATGCTATCCCGGTGTTTTAGTCCTATATTCCCAGTCACGGGCACAAAGTCCGAATCTTGCTCTGAATGTCTTTTCTTCCTTCTGTAGGTATCCATTCCAGGTAAGTCTTCCACTTCATCGTGATCCCCGTAGTCTTATCTTCCCATGTGGCCTTACGTTCCAGCTTTTCGATTATGTCGGACTGTATGAGATCAAACAAATAATTATGCCAGATTTCTACTGTCCATTTATTTTTGTTCTTCCAGCCTAGAGCTATTACTGCTTTACTTGCTAGTATCATGGCTTTAAACAAAGCTTGGTTCTCTTTGCTTATTGCTGGGTTACCTACTATACCCATTAGCATTAAATTAAAGTCAATGGGTAATGGTACTTTACACGTCTTTTTTATAATTTGTAATATCATTGTCCAGAAAACTCTGACCTCTGGGCATTCCCACCACATATGGGACAGCTGAAGTGGATTTAAGCCAAGAGGGACACCGTGAAATTGAGAGGTGCTTTTTGTGTTACAAAAGTAATCATTCCAGTCCAGAGCTTGTACCCTGAATTTGTCTGTGGATATAAAGTTCCCCTCAACCCTGTAGTTCACTTGGAAAGGCAGCAGTTTCTCTGAGGTCTCAGGCAGAGGTCTTTCCATGGTTTGCTACCTGAGCTCACTGTTAACTGGGGATGTCATAAGTTGAGCAGTGGGTACATGCAAAGCGTATTCTCCATGTTTTACTTTCCCATGCAGTAGCATGGCATTAAACTCTTGTAGCAATTACCAGCCCTCGCAAGAACAGCCAATGAGAAATGTTAAACAAGTAAATGGAGAAACTGTATATGTAGATTTTGCTTGTATTCATTGCTGATGCAAAACACAAGAGACCGCTGGCTGAAATTACTTGAAGTAAACAATTTGTGTGTGTGTGTGTGTGTGTATACACACACACACAAATAATATTAAATGCAGAGTTCACTATCAGTATAACTGGATGAAACCTAGGTATATATATATTGTTCACTTCAAGTGATTTCAGCCAGCGGTCTCTTGTGTTTTGCACCTTTTCTGGTACGCTGGTTCCCCTCCTTTTTTGTGTGTTCATTGCTGTGCAAAGAGCCTCCCTTTCTGTCCTGAAGAAGAAAGTCTGGTATTGATTAGGATAGCAAAGCAAACAAAAGCATGTTTTCCTGCAGGGCTTGTGGCTGCTACTGTAGAACAGTAGCATAATGCAGACTTTATATGCAGAAGCATCTCAGGCTTGGGAAACATCTTTCTGTGCTTGACCTTTGAGAGCTGCTACCAGCCAAAGTAGAATGTTGGTATAGAACTTCATAAATGTTCACTGCTCCCTTCCTCACACTATCTTGCATCTTCCCAGACCTAGGACCCCCCTTTCACATACACTGGCAGCAGCATCCAATCCACTGAGGTGCAAGTATATGGTTGGGAAATCATGTAACAGAAAAGGAGAGTGTCAGAAGTATGATCTCACCAGTGGCAAAACTATAGTTATGGGTAGCAGGACAAGGTAGGAAACCCAAACAATACCAGGTGTATGTAATGAGGAACAAGCCAAGTGTCAGAGCCATGGAGAAGTCCTGTCCTTGCCTTGTGGTCCTGCTGCTCTTCTTGGGCCTGAGTGGCATAGAGTCTTCAGGCCATCTCTAGCTCTGACACGAGGACTCTCAAGATGTGAGTTGCAAAGTCCCGCATTGGAACTACATTCCCTGGCATGGGGAGGCCTAATTCATACTTGGGGTGTGTTAGATAGAATAGGGGGGCTAGGCATCCCCGCTGCAGCTTTCCTGACCTAAAATTGCATGGGTTATGTTACTTATCCCCTATGGCTGTGGTCATACACACTAAATAATCCACTTTCAATGCACTTTCAAACTTGATTTTGCCAGTTCACACACTAAAATCCAGTTCAAATGTGCACTGAAGGTGGATTATTTAGTGTGTGACTGTGGCCTATGTGTACTAACGCACTATACTCATGCTTCCCTAATGGGGCAAAGAGCACCCCCGTAGTGTGTTTCACATAGGGAAAATGTGATGCGACAAGGCATAGGCTGCCTGCCCCCACATACCATGCTCCTGGTCTGAATTGGACCCCAGCACTCCTGAGATCTGAGCTTTCAGTAGGGAACTCACAACTCGTGTCTGGTTGAAAGTTCTAGCAGTGGATCCATAAACAATGTGAGGTCTTTAGAATTTGTACTTGGGCATGCAGTGTGTGTGTGAAAAGAGGCACGAGCTGTGGTTCCCTTGCTCTCTAGGCTCATGCAGATCTTCCCCCCAAAAAACCCAAAACACCCCCCCCCCCGGGAGGAACTATAGAGGTTTGTGGTTCTGCAGGTGATCACTAATGCTCTGCGAAATAGCTGAAGTCCCCTGCTTTAAAGGCTCTTGCTGGGCCAAAATCTTACCACAGAGAAACACTGATGGGGGGAATGTAGGAGGTACCCTGCCGGATCAGATTGGTGGTCCAACTGGTCTATCATCCTGTTTCATACCATGGCCAGATGCCCAGGAGGCAGGCCCATAGCCAGGATTTTGTAATTTGGGGGGCGGGCTTTAAATAAGTTGGGGAGCACTGACGTCAGTTGTGGAAGCAAGCCACGCTTGGGGAAGGGGTAGCGGCAGCGAGGGGGGGGCTGAGCTAGATGGAAGTTGTGAGGCCTTGGTAGGAAGTTGGGGGGGGGGAGGCCCCGAAAGGCCCCACTGTAGCTTCGGGCCTGCCAGGAGGGCCAGGAAACGGAACAGAGGCCAAGGGCTTTATGTTGTTTCCCATCTCAGGTATTTAGAGGTTCCTTTTTGTCTTTGCTGGTAGGAACTGACGGACCTCTCCTTTATGAACCTGTCTAAATCTTTTTATAAAAGCTATCGAACATAGTGCCTATCATGGCATATGTTGGCTGTGCAATTCAGTAACTTAAGTAAAGAAATGTCCATTTTTGTGTTCAGAACATAAGAGACGCCAATGTTGGATCGGGCCAAAGGCCCATCCAGTCCAACACTATCACACAGTGGCCAGAAATACCAGTGCCATCAGGAGGTCCACCAGTGGGGCCAGGACATTAGAAGCCCTCCCACTGTTGACCCCCCCAAGCACCAAGAGCATCACTTGCCCCAGGGTCCCTATCTATACCTTGTGGCTAATAGCCACTGATGGACCTCTGCTCCATATGCTTATCTAATTCCCCTTTGAAGCCGTCCATGCTTGTAGCTGCCACCACTTCCTGTGGCAGTGAATTCCATGTGTTAATCACTCTTTGGGTGAAGAAGTACTTCCTTTTATCCATTCTAACCCGACCGCTCAGAGTTCTTGTATTGTGAGAAAGGGAGAAAAGTACCTCTTTCTCTACCTGTGCTTTCCCATGCATAATCTTATAAACCTCAATCATGTCACCCCTCAGTCGTCGTTTCTCCAAGCTAAAGAGCCCTAAGCACTTTAACCTTTCCTCATAGGGAAAGTGTTCCAACCCTTTTATCATTCGAGTTGCCCTTTTCTGCACTTTTTCCAAAGCTATAATATCCTTTTTAAGGTGTGGTGACCAGAACTGCACACGGTATTCCAAATGAGGTCGCACCATTGATTTATATAGGGGCATTATGATATTGGCTGATCTGTTTTCAATACCCTTCCTAATAATCTCCAGCATAGCATTGGCCTTCTTTATTGCAGTCACACACTGTCTCGACATTTTCAGTGAGTTATCTACTACAACTCAAGATCTCTCTCTTGATCTGTCT
>NW_015167593.1:195630-203773 GCF_001447785.1 Gekko japonicus | reverse complement strand
ATCTATTGGATCCCCCTTGTCCACATGTTTGTTCACCCCCTCAAAGAACATTAACAGGTTAGTGAGACAAGATCTTCCCTTACAGAACCCATGTTGAGTCTGCCTCAATAGGTTTTGTTCATCTATGTGCCTACTAATTCTTTCCTTAATAATGGTTTCCACCAATTTACCCGGTATCGACGTCAGACTGACTGGCCTGTAATTTCCCGGATCTCCTCTGGAACCCTTTTTAAAGATGGGAGTGACATTAGCTACCTTCCAGTCCTCAGGAATGGAGGCTGATTTTAAGGAGAGATTACATATTTTTGTCAGGAGATCCACAAGTTCACAATTGAGTTCTTTCAGAACTCTTGGATGTATGCCATCTGGGCCTGGTGATTTATCAGTTTTTAAGTTGTCTATCAGTTTTAGGACCTCCTCTCTCGTCACCTCAATCTGACTCAGGTCTTTCAACACCCCTCCCGAACTCAGCGGCTCTGGAGTGGGCAAGCACCTCTCATCTTCCATAGTAAAGACGGAGGCAAAAAATGCATTTAGCTTCTCAGCCATTTCCCTATCATCCTTCAGTACTCCTTTTACCCCTTGGTCATCCAAGGGCCCCACTGCCTCCCTGGCTGGTTTCCTGCTTCTAATGTATTTGAAGAAAGTTTTATTGTTGGTTTTTACGTTTTTTGCTATATGCTCCTCATATTCCCTTTTTGCCTGCCTGACCAGAGACTTGCATTTTATTTGCCATAGCCTGCCATAGCCTGTGTTCCCCTGCATGCCGGGCTGGTTTGTTTTTTTGCCGCACAGCAGCCACGTCCAACCCATCCCCTTTCTGTTTTGTTGACACTCTGCTTCAAAACAAAAGCCAGAAGGATCAGTTCTTGACAAAACCTCGCAGCTGGACAGACACTTTTTTTTTTTTTTTTTTTTGCAAACAGCCCACCTCCCACGCTTCCCGAGCCTAATTTCCAGTTCCCAAAGACCAGCAGCCCCTTTAAAAGACGAAGAACGCTCGCCTCTTTTCTTTTAGCCTCTTCCCCCGTTTTATTTCCCGAGCCTCGCATTTTTCTTCCGAGGAAAGCGGAACGGCAGCGACGCAGCAGCGGTTTCCACAGAGGAGGACGGAGGGAACCGGACCGGAAACGGAAGTAGGGGCGGCTAGTTAGGGCTTGGCCTGTCCGGGTGGCGGCTGCGCTGGTGACGGCGGAGGCGTCCTGGGTGGCGCTCCAATGGCCTCCGCTAGTATCGACATCGAGGACGCGACTCAGCACCTGCGAGACATCCTCAAGCTGGACCGGCCGGGCGGTGAGAGACGTGCGGACGGACTGGGACCCTGCGGGGAGCTCGGCAACATTGCTTGCCTCCGGCCTCCTGCTCTGGGACCGGGGAGCGAGCGAGTGAGCGTCCTGAGCCGAGGCACCCCGCTTTCCTCCTGGCACGCGGCCGTGGGGGCAGGCCCGGTCGGCTGGCGCGTGGGGGTGTCGTCGGCAGTCAGGGCGACTCCCGAGGGCTGCTGCTGCGGCTGGAGCTCGAATTGCAGCCCTGCTTACTCTGGAGTAAGCCCCCATTGCAGTGCGAATAAATCCTCGGAGGGTTGGCTTGTTCCGCTGCAGCCCTGCGCGCTCGTTTCTTGGGAGGGAGCCTCCTGCCGCTCTTACGCAGTGGGGCTTGTCTCCGAGGAGGCGAACGGAGCGTCTTGTTGCATAGGACCGTTGTGATCTCTTGGGGCTATACTTCACTCAATTCCGTATTCCGAAGAAGCGTGCGGTGCGGGTAGAGAGTTGGGCTTGGGACCGCGGAGACTCGAGTTCGAATCGCCGCTCTGCAAGCTCGCTTGGGTGACTTGGGGCAATCACTCTCAACCAGGACTAGCTCAGGGGATTGTCGCTGTGAGGGTAAAACTGAGGAAGGGAGAATAACGTTATAAGCTGCTTTGGGATCCCATTGCATTGATAAGACCCAGCTGTGAGTTTTAGCCAAGCAAATGAAAAAGTCTGTTTGAATAAAAAGTGTGTGTATGTGTGCACACACCCCATTCCCCCCCCACACACACTTTTGCCCTTTACATGGCTGCCTTGTTCTCCAGTGTCATTGGGGCATCTGTATCTTCTCACCCCCACCCCCGATCTTTTACTGATACTTTCCTGCTTCATCCTTTAAATGTGGCAGACAACTGGTTTGATTTTGGACCTGTTGGTTTTTTAAGCAGTGTTTCAGCAGCAATTAAAGACTGCGAGACAGACAGTGGAGCCATGTGTCTGGTGATGCTAGCAAAGTTTAGAGCTTTTTGGAACACAAGCTGCTCTAGGGTGGTGTCTGGCTAGCCAAACTGGCAATGAGCCTGAGATTCAGCATGGCTTTCTAGCACTGTAAGAAAACTACGCTTTGATTTAGCCCTTCCTTGATGCATTTTTCATTGTTTTTCTTCTGTAGTCCTGTTCCTCCTTGTGTCAAATCCAGTTACCATTCTAATTTTTATATACTTGTTAGTTGACAGGCCAGAAGGAGGACTAAACAGACCTAAAATTAACTGTATTTTGTGCTTGCATATTTATTTAATCACTTAATTTATGCCGTGTGTTTTTCCCCAGTGGTAACCCAAAGTTGCTTATATTATTCTCCTTTCCTTCATTTTGTCCTTGCAACAGCCCTGTGAGGTAGGTTAGGCTGAGAGTGGATATTTGAACTGGATCTTTGAAATCCTAGTCCAACACTGTTTGCTACTCTAGCTCTCATTTTGTTGTCCACAAATCTATACAGAAGCAGAATTTATTTGCTTAGGGTTTTCCCCCAAATGTAACTTTCTATTCCTCTTAAAAGCTAGTTTTCCACCTTAGCCGCTAGACTATGTCATTTTCCAGAGAGCCACACATTTTGCTGGCTCTTGGTAATCCACTGTTGCATTTCGTTAGCCATTGAGACTCAGCTTTCTTGTTTCCTGATCTACGGAGGCAGGTGTGTCCCTTTTCTTCCCACTGCCAAGTAAGGAGGAATGTGAGGTCTTCTTTCTAGTAGTTCCCTCCAACCTGTGACACTGATGCAGCATCGTAGTACAAGACGTTAACCAGGCTGTTCTATAACAGTGGTGCAGTTTTTCTGTGTTGTCAGTGGCTTCTTGAAAAAACTTGGGGTGAAGTATGCTTGTCACCACTAGCTGCTTTGGTGACTATTTTTTGGGGGCCCCAACAGAAAAAAATGGAAAATGTGGAGAAAAACTGAAATATATGCATTATACTTGTCAGACCTAAACTTATTTTAGTGATAACATAAAAAGCATCATTCACAACTTAGCATATAAGATTGTACTATTTGGCATACATAGGGAAATTAAAAGTGTAAATATCTCCAATTTCTATAAGAATTGCAAGTATGCCCAATACCTGAGAAGGAGTTGAAAACTGTTGTACCCTATGTTACCATAGCACATGTATCTTTAATTTTTACCATCTGAGAGGTAGGAAAAAATAATAAGTCAAAAGCAGAAAACAAATTATGTTGTAAAGAAAAGAAAATGTATTGTTTGAAAGAAACTTTCTCATAGAGTTACAATAGAAGTACTGCCAGCACGTTTGGATATTAAGCTAAACTTTTAAACATTGAAAATGCAACTGTTTAATAATGTATTATTCTTAAACACGTTATAGTACATTAATTGTTGCCACAGTTATTTTCATAAAAACAAAATCTTGAAAATACTTGTATGACTAAAGTATAATTTTTTAAGTGCTCCCCCAAATTTTCCAATTTTTTCATTGGAAAGATTGAGAAAGCATTTTGACTTTTCAGTGTTACACATCTTGAGTGTGAAAAACCTTGCCTTAAGCATTTTAATCATTCTAAAAGAGAAAATATTTCATAGGAAGTTTTTTATGCTCCGTATTTTCCCGTTTTTCCATTGGAAAAATGGACAGAAAGCCCTTGGAAGGGGAGGGGGAGTTTTGCCCCAGACTCTCTATTCTAGAGAGAATGAGAGTTCATCTTTAACTTCTTTAGGTTCATCTTTAACTAAGAGTGGACGCGTTACTGTATTTGACCCCAAAGGAAGACTAGGTTCTACCACCACCCCCAGCTATGCTGTCAAAAGGGGGGAGGTAATCTTATATTTGCATACAAATTTGTATAGTAATTTTAAAAACCTTTTTTGTACACATTTTTAAGGGGAGGTCATCTAATTTTCAGGGTCATCTACCTTTTGGGTAAATTATTGGCAAAGGAGTCCATGTTCTTGAATAGTACAGAGTAGTGATGTGGGTTCTCTGGGAATATTTGAATTGGAAAAATTTCCAATTCCAATTTAAATAATGATAAAAGAAGGCAAATACACCATCTACAAAACTGTACCATGTAGAATCATTGGGGGTTTTCATGCGGTCCATGGGGTCACAAAGAGTCGTACTCGACTGTGCGACTGAACAGCAACAACAAATCCCATATTTAGCTGATCTGACATGATTGATTTGCAGCACAACAGCACCAACAACTCTAGATAGAATAGGTTTACATATGTGGGGCCAGAATTTTTCCATTAAAAATATAGCACAAGAAAATATTCTACCCCACATCCATGGTACAGTGTACCTGCTTTTGATATCTCTTTTTGGAGGCCAAAACAGCAGTATTTCTGCCTTTGGAATCTGTCGCTGTTAGACTAAACCATAGCCAAGACCCACTGGTGCTTAACTATGCAAACCTAAGTAGAGTTATGCTGTTTTCAGTCCATTGAAGACAGCAGATTTAGAAAGGTGTAATTCTGGTTTGGATTGAGTTGTAAGACTCTCTTGCTGTCATTTGCAGCTGGTATAAAAATAGCTGCACATACTCTATTAATTGTTCTAAACATTGTGTCCTTCTTGTTGAGTAATAATATTCAAAGTGGATTACCATGTTTTAAAATTATTTTTAAACCGATTAATTGCAAATCAGCAGGAAGCCTTAAACTCTGGAATATTGGATGTTAGATGTCTGGAGGCAATAGCTTTGAAAAGCTTGACTGTATTTATTTCTCTAAGAGGAAAGGTGCCTAAAAATGCCTGTACTGTAGTCACCAAGAAAACCTCTCTGAAGAAATGCTGGGGGCCAAACTGTCTGGGTTTTCCTCTGGATTTCTCTGCCTGTCTTCTGTCTGCCTCCCTCCCCTTTTGTCCATCTCTGTTCTTTAATACCGTGGTTTCCATGGTGCCTGCAGCAGCAGCCTTTTCATGTGAGTCGTGTGCTGTGCTAGCGGTGGCATTTCTTAAGACAAACTCACTGTTGTGCTTGGTGGGGGTGCTGGTTGCTGTTGTGTGCACCAAAGTGTTTTCCTGCACTTGACCAAAGGCACTGCTGATAATATTCTCTCTCTCCATTTCTAATTCTCTCTCCAGAGTTGCAGGAAGGAATTACCTCATTCGAATCCCTGGCTTAGACAGAGTGTGGGGTGGTCACATCAGTGTTTTCTTCAAGGATGAATGAAGGCGGGGGGGCAGCATAGTGTGGGCATGAGCTCAGTTTGCACAGTTGCTTGTTGTGCAAGAAATGAGGGGAAGCATATTTGCTATTTATTCTCTTCCTTTTCACGAAACCTTTGAGAAAAGAGAAGATGCTTGTATCTGGGCTGTCTGTTCCTTCAGCAGACATGAACTTTGTGTTTCAGTTGTGCCTATAGTCGGGATAGTGTGAATGAAACGAAAGTTAAAGTTGATTCTTAGCATTTTGTGTGACTTTCCAGTTGCCTTTTAAAAATTGTTTTCTGTGATTTGGGGATGTGACCGTCCACATGCAAGATTCTGAACTTGCTTCACTTGTGGAGTCACCTTGTGGAACAATCAAAGTCACCTTGTGGAACAATCAAAGTCACCTTGTGGAACAATCAGTTTTGAAGATTTCCGGTGTTCTTTCCCTCTGAGAATTTGCTTCCTCTTTAGCATGTGTCTGTATGAGATGTAACAGGTATACCGGTAAGCTCAGTTAAGGAACCACGGTTTGTGGTGCTGTCTTGACTGACAAACTATGGTTTGTGACTGGCCAGCAAACCAGAGTTAGAAACCATGCTTTTAAATCTTGCAATCATCTTTTATTTTAAAAAATAAATAGAATAGACAGTGAAATACCTGGTTATTCAAAATTTTACTTCCTCCTTTGATGTCCATGTAATCCTATGTAGAAGCAGGGCCCAAGACATAAGAAGAATGTGACTCATATTACATATCATTTCTACTGCATTCTTTCCAGAAAATGAATTAAGGGTCCATCACCTGCCCCAGCCTGTGAGTTCCTATCTATACCTTGTGGCTAATAGCCACTAATGGATTTCTGCTCCATATGTTTATCTAATTCCCTCTTGAAGCCGTCCATGCTTGTAGCTGCCACCACCTCCTGTGGCAGTGAATGTATGCCACCCTGAAGTCCTTGGAAGAAGGGTGGGGCACTGATGTTCAGATGCTGTGGACATAATCTTCATTCAGAATGTTGTTACTTTTCTAGGGCTTCAGTTAACAAGAGGGTATCAAATTATGGACAGAGAGGAAAGTGCCTACCTTGTGCTTCATCCAGGGAACCTTCAAGTTCTCCTAGATGAGATTGTTTCACCCCTTGTTACACTCTTTGTCACTTTGAACAGTGGAGCCCTTCCAGGCTTGGAAAGAGACATGACCCTTTTCAGAGTCTTAAGTAAATGTGGCTGTTGGTTCCTTTTTCACATGCAGGTTCAGTGAACGAAAACCAAAGACCACCCAGTTCATACAACGGAGACCTGAATGGTTTGCTGGTGCCGGATCCCGTAGCAGGTGGAGATGGGGCTTCTTTGGCCAAGTCGGTGCCTCAGACAGTTCCCTTGGGAACACTGCAAGAGAAGCAAGTCATGTAGGTATCTTCTTGGGTGGGGAATGTGAGAACCCAAGGAATCATTGAGGAAGAAAGTTGTACGTGGCACACCCACTTCAAAAGACTTAAGCTTAACACTTGCTGGATAGTGGCTCAGCAGAAAAGCGCTCCTGCAAAGACTAAGTTTCTAGGTTGTCCTTTGGCCACTGGTTTAAAGCTTACTTGGTATTGCTTGCAGCTTTGGCGCTGGAAAAATCGAAATTTAAACTAGTGTGCTGCCCAGCAGATGAGGGGTTCATTATAAAGCCTTGTTCTCTGTACTTGGCTAGATAGATCAATGGTCTTTCTGCTTTTTGGGTACAGTGGCTCCCCAAAATCTTTCCTAGCCCTGCTACTCGAGATCCCTTTTTAAGCAGACATTCCAGGACTTTAGAGTGGGGCCCTCTTTGTTCCATGCATGCACTCTACCACTGAGTTATATAGTCCCTGCCAAGAGTGGGAACAGATTGGATGTTTTCATTGCCAGTGATCCAGATGGGGGCTTACAATTCCTGATTCTTGCCGATCTCTGTTCATTCCTTCTGGACATATTGTCTTTAGGTCGCTGCAACAGGAAACATAAATGGTGAACTGTGGCTGCATCACAGTTACAGCCATGGCTAGGTTTATATATGGACATTTGAGCAGTCTCTGCTTGTTGTGCATCCCCCTTCCAGTTTGGATTTTTCATGGTTCCTAAGCCCATTCTTGGGCTTTTTCCATCATAGCCCTGACTTTATAGAATGGATTACCCAGATTAGCCTGGTGGCTTTTCAGAAAGCTTGCAAGGCAGTTGTGTTCCACAGGGCATTGGTCACTGGCTGACCTAACCTCTTTTAGAGGTGCTGAGATCTTGTTTGTGGGAGTAATATTTGTTGCTGCGAATAAAGTGGGTTTCTCACATTTAATCCCCTGTGACACCTACAAGAGCAGTCGATCAAAGCTAATTACACAGAAATTAACAACCTTGGGGATTGATATAACAGCTTCATTGTTAAACGAGTCGCTCAGAGAAATTAAATCAAAACTAAAGGATCTTGACTTCAGCAGTACCCTCCAAAGAGCTCGACGTACTTGCTCTGGTCTATCCTTGGGTCTTGCCCCCCCCGAGGCTATTCCGTCATATTGCTACACTTTAAAGATCCCAAGACAACGCAGAGCGTTCACCTTGGCGAGACTTAACTCCTTCCCCTCTAAGGTGCTCTCTGGTTGTTTCTTGGGACTTCCATTTTCGGAACGTGTTTGCGACTGTGGACAAGAGATGATAGAAACTATAGATCATATAATGCTTTCTTGTCCTAAGTGGAATAGGGAA
>NW_015167593.1:192810-195549 GCF_001447785.1 Gekko japonicus | reverse complement strand
AAGTGTGTGTTGTTGTTGTTTTTTAATTTATTTTATTTTACCCTGTACAGTTGCTATGGCTTTTTTGCTAATGCAATAATAATAATAATAATAATAATAATAATTATTATTATTATTATATTTGTTGCTGTGATTATTGTAGACACGCATTAATATTTTGATCACTTATTGCACGAAGTGTTAAGTTTTGATTGTTGGTTATCTTGAGCTTCAGAAAGTTAGGATGGAAGCTTTTTAAGTGAATAAACGCAGTGTTGCAAAGCAAAAGTCTTGGCATTTCCAGGAGCTGTTCTACTGAGGCCCCTTTTGCCGTGCTTTCTGCTACAGCTGCCGTTTTCTCCCTTCAGAGTCGCTTTCCTTCTAAGAACCACACATCTGTCAGGATGGCTCCCTTCCTTCCTGATTCAGGAATCTAAGGTTAGAAGGAACAGCAAACCCAGAATCTTGAGTAAGTGCGTAGGATTAAAGCAGTCAGTCAATACTGGTTACAGTCGTGGCACAAACAGCATCCACCGTGTCGTAGCAAAAGATCTTTCCCTGTAAAAAGGCCTTGTTAGAATTTCTGCTCAGTGAGATGCTGAAGATCCCTTGTTTGCAGTCTTCTGTTTCCTGCTTAACTTGGAGACTTCTTTGAGTTACAACCCTTTGAACCACTGGCCGCTTCAGCTTTTCATCTCTTATGCTTTTGGCTTTTTCTTTCTCTCCACCCCACCCCTTTTCTTAGCTGCCTTTCTGGTGATGACAGTTCCACCTGTGTGGTGATAACAGCTAAAGATGTTGAGATAGTAGCCAGCAGCGACTCCAGCATCACCAGCAAAGCTAGAGGAAGCAACAAGGTAAACGAGGGACAACACAGGGAAGGGTGAACTGGAGATCACAATGGGAGGGGCGGAATCGGTGAAAACCCGGTCTGTTAGTGGAAATTGTTGTCTCGATCCAACCCACCATGCCATCTCGTGGGACTGTTAATGCCGTTGATGGTATTTGGCCAACATTAGGGTACAAAGAGCCCTGACTTGGATGGCCCAGGCTAGCCCGATCTCATCAGATCTGAGAAGTTAAGCAGGGTTGGCCCTGGTTAGTATTTGGACAGGAGGCCACCAACAAACTTCAGGGTTGCTATGCAAAGGCAGGCAATGGCAAAGCACCTCTGCCTCTTGCCTTGTAAACCCATTGGGGTTGCCGTACGTCAGCTGCAATTTGATGGCGCTTCCCGCCTTGGGGTGCCACTGTTGCTGGCACATGTTGCTGATCCACATTCTAATTGCTCTTTGTGTCAACCTCCCCCAGGTAAAAATCCAGCCAGTAGCAAGGTATGATTGGGAGCAGAAATACTACTATGGCAACCTGATCGCCGTGTCAAATGCCTACCTGGCGTATGCCATTAGAGGTGAGGTGCCTGTCTTTCTGCAATACCAAATTGCACCTTCTTGGATGGGCTTCTTTATCTTTCCTCTTCATTATTCTGTGTTGAGCTGTTTGAGCCCCTGGATTGCCCCCTTTTCCCCCCCCCCCCCCCCCCGGTGTACGAAGGGTGCTAACCTGGCCCTGTTGGCTGACCTCTTCCTTGCCCCTCTTCCGCAGTTGCCAGCAACGGCTCTGCCATGGTGCGGGTCCTGAGTATCAGCACGGCCGAGCGGACCCTGCTGAAAGGCTTCACGGGTGGCGTGGCGGACCTGGCCTTTGCCCACCTCAACTCCAACCAGCTAGCCTGCCTGGATGAAGCTGGCAACCTCTTTGTGTGGCACCTGGCCATGGAGAACGGAAAGATCCAGTATCTTTATCTCTCGGGCAAAGCTTTGTGGATTGGGGTGGTTGTGGTGTCGGTGCCCCCGTGGGTGGTTTCATGGGTTCACTTGATTAGGCCAGGTGATGCCGCGATGCGTAAGAAGCAGGTTGCTGTGCCCTCATTCAGACTTTGCAGTTATGCAGTGGCAATGCTCCCTTCTAAGCTGTGGAGTCTTGTTGTGAGCAAAAGTTCTACTTTGTGAGCTGCTGGCATCAAAGTCATGAGCGAGCGATTGGGTTACTGCATAAATGAGTTTGCTCTGGAGGCTAAGAAACTGTGAGCTAGCTCACACTAACTCAGCTTAGAGGGAACACTGTGCAGTGGTATTTTACTTATTTCTGCTGTTCAGGATCTGGGCATTGTATGTTTTTGCATGGCATTGCTCTTATCCAGTCACTAAGCATTTCTCTAAATCGTTGAGTTCTTCTGGCCCTCCTATCAGGGATTTCCCTCCCTGTGATGATGCTTTGGGTTTGGCTTCCTCTTATGGCTTCTGAGTTATGGCCCTGCAATCTGGGCCTCTCTAGAAATGCAAAAAGTGCCGATACTTCGCACCTGTCTCCTACTGAATAGTACCACAGCATTAGAAATATGGCTATGCACCAGTAAGCAAATGGCAACCAGGCAAACAAGGGTACACAACAAAAAGAGACACCAGAGATGTCTCCTAGAACTTGGCTGCTGTTTTAGAACGTTTTGAGTGACAGGAAAGATGAAGAAGGGAAACGGGGGCCAGTAGTGGGTGTAAAGATAAAGGGTTTATGCTTAATGTTCAGAAGCTGGTTGTAAGATTGAAGTGGGCGAGGGGTAAAGATCGAGAGATCCTTTTCTTCTATCTCTGTTGAAAGCAGGGGTAATTTCCTGCGGGAGCGCACAGGAGTGGAGCTCCGGCAGTAAGGAGCCCAGGGGGTGGGCACATGCAACAAGCCCTGCTCCCTGCAGCCCTCAGT
>NW_015167593.1:185543-192707 GCF_001447785.1 Gekko japonicus | reverse complement strand
CCCCCCCCATAGCTAGCAATCCAAAACAGTCCAGTGGAGCCTGTGTGGTGGGTGTTGCCTTCTGACACACTTCCGGTGATGTCACGGGGTGTGGCATATGCAAATAAGTTATGCTGATGAGCTCCTGCACCTCTTTTTCTACGAAATGACCCCCGGTTGAAAGGAAGGTTTTTTGTGAAATAGAAAGACAGCTTCTCAATTAAAGTTAGAGTGAAGCTCCAGGCCACAGAGTTGGTGTCTTTGAATCTTGGGAGGAAGGGGGTACAGTCCATCTGGGTCTTTACTGGGTTGCTGTAGGGGAAAGCCAGAGCAAGTCCTTTGCATTTATTTCTATGTTGGAAGTATTCCTTCTTTGGAGATTTTTACGCAGAGGCTAGCTGGCCATCTGTCAGCAATGCTGATTGTGTGAACTTAGGCAGATCATGAGGGAGGGCAGGAAGGGTCGCCTCAGTGCTTAGTTCTCGTGGCCCTTTCTTACACGCCCAGAGAAATGCTGATCGCCACATTGTTTATTTATTTTATTTATTTTTCACATTTATACCCCGCCCTCCCCGATAGGCTCAGGGCGGCTTACAGAGGCAAGGCAAAACCTTGCCATAATAAAACATAATATTACATAATGATTTAAAAACATATAATAAATCTTAAAAACATCCCGAATTAAAACATGGTGCTCAATAACTTGCATAATTCCAGAGATGGCAGATCGTAGGTCCGAAGTTCCGAGTGGTACTTCCCACGGCTCAATATTAAGATGTTTCTTCAGGGCTTCATCCAATACAAGGCGGTGGTGGTATAGTAGAGGCAGCGGCTCCTACTCAAAGGCCTGGCTGAAGAGCTCCGTCTTACAGGCCCTGCGGAACTGCATAAGATCCCGCAGGGCCCGGATCTCCCCTGAGCTCATTCCACCAGGTAGGAGCCGCCACCGAAAAAGCCCTGGTCCTATTAGCAGCCAGCTTGGTATCATTGGGGCCCGGGATGGCTAACAAATTTTGGGCCCCTGACCGTAGTGCTCTTGGGGGAACATACGGGGAAAGGCGGTCCCTCAGGTAGGCTGGACCCTGGCCATATAGGGCTTTATAGGTAAGAACCAGCACTTTGAAGCGAATCCGGTACGCTATTGGCAACCATTGGGGTCAGGAAGCAATTTTTCTCCAGGCCAGTTTGGCTGGAGATCCTGGAGGGTTTTTGTCATCTTCTGGGTGGGGAACAGCGGTCACTGGGGGTGTGGAGAGGGGAAGGTATGTGTGAATTTCCTGCATTGTGCAGGGGGTTGGACTAGATGACCCTGGAGGTCCCGTCCAACTCTATGATTCTATGAAAAATAGCCCCGCCCCCCACCCCGATTTCAGTAAATATTTTGGAGGCTATGTAAAGCAAGGCGATCTGTACCCGTTCCTCAACTTGGCTATCAGCGAGGAGATCCTGGTGAACATCAAGCGACCTGACGGGACTCCTCTGAACAGCTTCCGGAGGATCATTTGGTGTCCCTTCATCCCGGATGAGAACGAGGAGGCTTGCGAGGAAGGCAGCCAGACCCTGGCACTTCTGCACGAGGACAGGGTAAGACCCCCTGCAAAAGGAAGTCTTTCGTCAGGACCCTCAGAAGCACAGAAGTGATTAAAAGGCCAGTGCTCGTAATGAGTTCTGTCCGACTAGGTCCCCTGGAAAAACAGGAATGCTTTCTTTTGAAGGCTGAGAAAATAGTCCTGGCAAGTAATGAGGCAGGGGGTGTAGGAGGGCGATATGTGAGTCTCGAAGTTGTCCCCGGCACAGAGGCATCACTGCCTGGCTGCTGGGCTCTGGCTCTGTGGCATAGAGCATCCCCTTGGCACGTAGAAGGTCCCAGGTTCAATCCCTGGCGTATTCAGTTATCAGGTAGTAGGTCAGAAGACCTCTTCCTAAGACCCCGGAGAGCCTCTGCCGGTTTGAGCAGATGATACTGATGGACCAAGGGTCTGAGTCAGTATAAGGCAGCATCATGTGTTCAAGTCAGAGCCTTGCCTGTCTCCCAGACCGTTCTGTGAGAGTCGAATAGAGTCAGCCAGGCATGACTCCCCCCCCCATCCCATGCTGCCACACTGCGGAGACACCCAGTGAACCCTCACTCTCTTTCTGAGGGGGATGGTACCTTAGTATGGGTGATTCCCACCAACCAGTTAAGGAGGCGGGGGCTTTGTTCTTGTTCCTAGTGTTTGGGGTCACCCTACTCCAAAGTTCAGGTGCTCCCCAAGCCTTGTAATAACTTCTCCTAGAACTCAGAGAGGAAAAACTATAAAAAAGGTTGAACATGCCAGGGAAATATGGCACAGCTCTGAAGCGAAGAAATTGTAAACAAGGAGACAGGAAGACCCTCCCCCAGAGTAGGAGGAGCCCTCACAGTAAGTGCCGGTGTCCCTTTGCAGGGGATGGCACCTGAGCATGTAGTGTTCAAAGGCAGGCACTCCCATGTTGGGTGGGAATGGCTGACCTGTAATCAATGTTAAGGCCACAGGGTAAAATTGCTGGCTTAGATTCTTTGCTTCCCCAAGTATTTCTTCTTTGCACCCCGAAATAATACCCCTGAAGGTCAGTGTAATGTATAGTTAGGATGTAAGTGATCATCCTCTGTAGTTCTTACTTTAATATCGCACTGTGCTCCAGTACATTTTCACATATATTGTTTGGTGCATTCAGCAGTTTATGAATGGCCACTTGGGTATATGGACTGACTTGCAGTGGATGCTACAAAAGTTCTGTTAATGGTTTTGGATTTGGATATGAAAGTTAACGTTGCGTGTTGCAATCATGAAAAGTCTGTGTGACTCTTGTAGCTATCATTTTGTAGTTTGTAGCTATCATTTATTATGACATAGCCACGCCATACATGGTACTTGGCAGACCTTAAGTAAATAAAAGACCAGGACCCTGTTTATTAAAAAAAAATCTATTAAACAAATATGATGGAAAGCAAAAAGGGAAGAGAAAAGAATTCAGGAGGTAGTAGCGAGTCAATACCCTTGTGCTATATCTGGATGGATTACAGCCCTGAGGAATAAAGACAGAAGGTGGTGTAGAGTATGGAGCAAGCAGTTTATGAAGATGGCTGGTCCCCTAAGCTGCTCCTTGAGAGTACTTCGGTATGTGGTGAGTGTCTGAACATCTCCTTGTTTTGCAGGCAGAGGTTTGGGACCTTGACATAATCCGAGCCAACCACAGTTCATGGCCGGTGGAGGTGACCAGTATCAAAGAGGGCTTCATCGTCGTGAAAGGACACAGCACGGTACCCACTGTGGCGCTCTCTTGTTTTAGGGGCAGGTGGTCCCATTTTACCTTTCTTATGCCAGGTGCTGGAACCCGACCCATTTGCTGTGTAGCTTAATTAATTCCTCAACACACGTGTGTGCACACAGGCCTCAGTGTTCTGAAGAAGCATCTGGCTCTGTCCACTTGCTGAGAACACTGTGTGTGGGGGACTCCAAATCTTAGCTTTGTCATTCCGTCTTTATGGAAGAGCAGATATTATCAGGAGCAGAGCTGCAGGCCAGAATAAGCAGAGAGGAACAGAAATGTGTGTTTCCTGTCTTCTCTAGCAGCAAAACTGACCCGTGTGATACCTTAGCACTTGTAGCGAGAGTAGTGGCAAAAGAGCAGGCCAGTTACCAGCATGTTCCATCTTTATGTGGAATATGGATCCACCCATTTCTTTCTCTACCGCCCAGCTATGTGACATCTCTCTGAAGCTGAGTTGCTGGGGGTTTTCTTGGTGGGTTAAAGACTGACTCTAGATCGTGGGCCTTTCTGGTTTGGTTCTTTCTAGCGCCTGAGCGAAGGAGCCCTTTCCCCTGATGGAACGGTCTTGGCCACAGCAAGCCACGACGGATATGTCAAATTCTGGCAGATCTACATAGAAGGGCAAGATGAACCAAGGTACCTTCAAAGGCAGCGAGGGGGTGGGATCTATCTGAGAACGAGCATGCCTGCAGTTTTCCTTGGGCCGTTGGGCATTTCCTCTGTGCTTGTGAAAGGGCAGGCTTGTTGTGGGTCACGGTTTCTCTTGATTTCCTCCCTAGGTGCCTTCACGAGTGGAAGCCCCATGACGGCAGGCCCCTCTCCTGCTTGCTGTTCTGCGACAATCACAAAAAACAAGACCCAGAGTAAGACGTGGTTTTAGTTTGTGAGGAAGCTCGTTCCGTTTTCACCGGAAAGACCCTTGTGGGTAAAGAACTTTTGGGATAAAATGTCGGTGAGCTCCAAGCCCAGCTCACTGCTGTAGTGCAGGGAACCCGAAGAGAGGTACCCTTGGGTGGTGTCGATAAGCGCTTTTACAGCTCTTGTATGCCGTGTGCCCCCTTGCATCTTGTCTCTGAGCACAGGGCATGTGTCTGGAGAGGGGCTGTAACACCAGGATTTTTATAAGATTGTGAGATGCTTTTTCCAGATTGGGGAGGGGGGGATCAGAGGCAGGTATTCCCGAAGCAGGAGCACTGGAGATGCCTCCCGGTGTAGGACGTGGAAAGGGGGACAATAGCTGAACTCCACTCCTCAGCAGGGATGGTGCACAGTCTCCTTTGTACCGTTCTAAGTCCCTTCTTTGGAATGCACAGGGGAGCACAGCTGCAGGCAGTGTTCCCTCTAATCTGAGTTAGTGTGAGCTAGCTCACAGTTTTTTGGCCTCCAGCTCACACATTTTTGTCTTAGCTCAGGAAGGATGGCTCCAGAGCAAACTAATTTTATGCAGCAGCCAAACTACCTGCTCACAACTTTAATGCCAGTAGCTCACAAAGTAGAATTTCTGCTCACAGGACTCCACAGCTTAGAGGGAACATTGGCTGCAGGGGCTCTACTTTATGAGCTGTGGGTAGGGGCTGTGGTTCAGTCGAAGAGCCTCTGCTTTGCATGTAGACGTTCCCTGGTTCGATCCCTGGCATCTCAGGTTAAAACGACCAAGCAGTAAGCGGTATAAAAGACCTCTGCCTGAGACCCTGAGAAGCCACTGCCAGTCTGAGGAGACAATGCTGACCTTGATGGACAGATGGTCTGATTCAGTATTAGGCAGCTTCGTGTATGATTCACATTACCACCTAGAATCCTGTAGTACTTTGGGCTGGACAGACAAAGCCAGCCACGCTTTTTGATGTGGTGGCTAGCAAATATCAAGCAGAAGTGTCCTGCGTGTGTGACAGTGAGAGAGGAAGGCCTAGAATCCCAACATGCAGTATTCCAAGTTTGTGTTCTCAGGAAGGGTAGGCAGAAGAGCCTTTATCTGGCAGTCGACGGTTCCTTCCCTTCTCTGCAGAGTTCCTTTCTGGAGGTTCCTCATCACAGGAGCAGATCAAAACAGAGAGCTTAAAATGTGGTGCACGGTATCCTGGACCTGTCTGCAGACTATCCGGTGAGTTCCGATCTAGCTTCCTAAATTCTCCAACTTGTATTCCATCAGCTAGCTAAATGATCAAACGTGGGCCCTTTTTGCAGTGAGTGATATCTTATGTCTTAATAAACAGTTTTGTTTGGTTTTTTTAAAAGCACCCTTTGAGATTTTAGTAACAGTTACTTTAACAGGATTAGGTAAAATAAATCTTAACATTAGGCAACCTATTAATAACTGTTCTCACCACTTTCTCGCTGTGTGAATGGAAGATTTTCACCAGATATATTCAGCTCCATGAGTGTCCTTCCCAGCCTCAAGGCCTGCCTGGACCTCTCGGCTGAGTACCTGATCCTGAGCGACGTGCAGCGAAAGGTAGGCATCCACAACTGTGTAAGTGCAGCCAAAAAAGGGGGGAAAATACACAGTAGACGACCAAACCTCCAAACAAAACTGCATATAACAAAATAAATGAATGAATCACAACTATCACTAGTGGATGGTTTATATCAATGTGAAGAATCTAACCAATATTGGAAAACGCATAAAACAACCCTCTGACTACTGAGCCAATGTATGTAAAAAATACCAGTGATACAAAATCAGGCGTTCATGAAAGATACAGAAAATAATAGTGGTACAAAAACAGGCGTTCATGAAAGATGTGTCTATAATATAAGATGCTTGTATGATGAAAAACGAGCATATTATAGACGCATCTTTCATGAATGCCTGTTTTTGTACCACTATTATTTCCTGTATCTTTCATGAACGCCTGATTTTGTATCACTGGTATTTTTTACATACATTGAGGGTTGTTTTATGTGTTTTCCAATATTGGTTAGATTCTTCATGTTTATATAAACCATCCACTAGTGACTGTTGTGATTTATTTATTTATTTATTGTGTTACAACTGTGTGGCAGAAGTGAGATAAGGCAAAGATAAGATGACTGCTGTAAATGAATCTGGGATTAGCAGATTAGTCACTCGACTAAGGGGGGAAAAGCGTTAGTTTTCTTTTACGTGGACTATATAACGACTGCACTGGTTGTAAATACTGAAAGATCTCACTTTTTCCGAAAAGGTGTTTGTCCCCACTACTCATTTCAGTTCCCCTAAACTGTATGTGTGGGGGATAATTTGTCCTTTCTTTCCTGTTCTCCCTAACTGTCCTCCTAGCCCAAGGTATGGGTATGTAGACACTCTTCCCCTGGGGGCAGTCTGCCATGGCTGATGCTGCTACAGGTATTGTCTTTCTGCTGCCCACCTTCCAGGTCTTGTACGTGATGGAGCTGGTACAGAACCAGGAGGAGGGGAAAGCGTACTTCAGCTCCATCTCAGAGTTCCTGTTGACCCATCCTGTCCTGAGCTTTGGCATCCAGGTGGTCAGCCGCTGCCGGCTGAGACACACAGAGGTCCTCCCGGCTGAAGAGGAGAGCGATGGCCTGACCACAGGTAAGCGAGCAGAGGATGTTCTTGCAGAGAAGGAGCAGGAGGAAAGAAACTTTCTTTTGTGGTGGCCTTATAACCCAACTGCAGAAGAAACGAGGCCTCTCTGGTCATTGTTTCCTTGCCCCAGCCGCAGTAGAAAACTCTCTGGTTCCACGTCTTTGATATCGGAACAGCAGAAATGCCTGGATCCTGCTGCTTTGAGGAACAGGGCAGAACAAACCATGGGCCTAGGAAATGTCTTGCGATATGCGAGGTTCTATGGTGGGGAAGAGGGGCTGTTGCATAGCAGAAGCAGACTTGTTTTTTATACCCCTCTTTTTCCTACCATCAGGAGTCTCAAAGCAGCTTACAATCTCTTT
>NW_015167593.1:165513-185196 GCF_001447785.1 Gekko japonicus | reverse complement strand
TGCCCCCTACCGTGGCGTCGCGGGGCGGGGGGGGGGGGGGGGGGAGACGGTTTTGCGTTCCCGATCGCAGTGCTCTTGGGGGAACATATGGGGAAAGGCGGTCCCTCAGGTAGGCAGGCCCCAGACCATTTAGGGCTTTAAAGGTCAAAACCAGCACCTTGAAGCGAATCCGGAACGCTGTTGGAAGCCAGTGTAATGTCTTCAGCACAGGCTGGATGTGCTCCCACCGGGGGAGACCCATCAACAGCCTGGCTGCTGCATTTTGCATCAGCTGCAGCTTCTGGAGTTGCCCCAAGGGCAGCCCCATGTAGAGAGCATTGCAGTAGTCTAGCCTCGAGGTAACCATAGCATGGATCACTGAAGCCAGATCATTGCATTCGAGGAAGGGGACCAACTGCCTTGTGAGGAAGGTGGGGCTGAGAGAGTTCTGAGGGAACTGTGACTGGCCCAAGGTCACCCAGCAGGCTTCATGTGGAGGAGGAGTGGGGAATCAAACCTGGTTCTCCAGATCAGAGTCCACCACTCTTAACCACTACACCACGCTGACTCTCTCTATATGTGTACCCTGCAAGCAGCTTGCAAAGTGAAGCACATGTGCAGAATCTAATAAAGATATGCAACCCCACAAGCCCCCCAGTACCCCGTGAAGCAGGTGACAAGCCACAAGGTGAGCTAGTTCCAGGGACACAGATCACACAAGGCCATGCTGTGAGTGACAGGCTGAGAGGCCAGATCCTCTTTCTGAGTGCATGCTCCAGAGTTCTGTAAGACAGAGGAGGGCAGACGCTCAGCCCAGGTCTCATTCATCTGGCTCAGATGTTCTTAATTCCCTCCCTTCCTTGTTTGGGTTTTCCGTATGCTTAAGGGGATTTCTGTACTTTGGGGTGGGGGGCAGGCCCCTTCAAAGGTCATCCCAGTCACTTCAAAGATGTTTTCCCATTCTTGCTTTCTGTAAGTGAAGTTGGGACCCAATGAGTGGGCAGTGTTTGAATTTTTTTTTAATTTTATTTTATTTGATTTCTATCCCGCCCTCCCAAAGGCTCAGGGCAGCTCACATGCGGCAAAGCCGAGATATAAAATACAGTAAAACATATAATAAAATACAACATTTAAACCACAGTAAAACCTTCCTATAACACGGTGCTGTACCTATATTAATCATCCAAGATGGGAACAACCATCCAAATTTGGCGGCCAGCTCTCTCAGTAGCGCGGTCTCCCGCTACACTGTCTCTATACTTCGGCCAGGCCATGCTTGCCCCCCTTTAGTAGGGCAGCCGATGGCACACCACCTCGATGGTACGGGAGTGGCGGTGGCGGCTCCTACTTGAACGCCTGGCGGAAGAGCTCCATCTTGCAGGCCGTGCGGAACTGCATAAGGTCCTGCAGGGCCCAGATCTCTTCTGGGAGCTCGTTCCACCAGGTAGGAGCCGCCACCGAAAATGCCCTGGCCCTAGTAGGGGCAAAATTAATCTCTCGGGGGCCTGGAACTACCAGGAGATGGAGGTTCCCCAATCGTAGTGCTCTTGGGGGAACATACGGGAAGAGAATTATTGGGGGAACATACAGGAATTATTGGTGAGCAGGGTGCAGATTCCATCCTGAACTCCAGCTGTAGGTAGAGCTAAGAGGGCCAAATTCTCCTCCTCCTCACCTGGTAGCTTTCTCAACACAATTGGCAAGAGGCCTATCGCAACAGCCAGATCCCTCCGTGTAATTCAAGTCTCAGCAGTGAGCCTAGACTGTAGGATTGGTCCTGCCCAGTATTGTCTTAGATCATTTAAGTGTCCAGGAACAAAAAGAGGAAGGGGAAGTAAAGCTTAACCCAAACAAGTTGAATTAAGAAACCAAGAGGTTAATTACCACAAAAATGAGGGCCAAATAATGTCAATTAAAAACATATAAATATTGTCCAACATACCAAAATACATGTATTTATTAGGAGTTAGATAACAACCGATATAGGCCCAATAATAGCCTCAACACAGGATAAAATCATACATAGGTATCGAACAGAAAACATATGTGACCAAAACCATACGTGTTTCGGCCAGTTTGGCCTACCTCAGTGGTTAAACATATATATTGCACTACTGAATGACTACTGAAAATAGGACCAGTTAAAAATGGATTTTATAAAAGCACTCAGTGAATCAAGGCAGGGATTAAATACAGAGTCCTCATTGTCAAATACCTTCTGCCCTGGTCATGTATTTTTTTGTCTTCAATTATGTGTCTTCCTCTCTTGGTCCAAGGAAAGTATATTCTCTTACAATCTGGAGTTAATAGCAAGTAAAAGTGTGTAACAAGTATGCATTTCTCTGTTTCCCTTTATTTAGCTGCATTTGTCTTTTTAAAAAAAGGGGGCCATATGATCAAATGCAAAATATGTTAGAAAAGCGCTGAAGGCGATAAAACCAAAACACTTTATTTTTCTATTTCCCCACCACCCAGAAGGCACTCAGGGGACTGGAACAGTAGAATCAGCTGCAGGGGTGCTGATCAAGCTCTTCTGTGTCCACACCAAGTGAGTATTTTGCAAGACAGCTCTCAGTCTTGGGCCAGTGAGCAGCACACCACCCGCATGATTTTGTTTGGTTTTGGGCAGCCAGAAATTACATCCTGTGTTCCCTTGAGTCCCTGGGTTTCTTCAAAGCAGGGAGAGGTTCCCCTTGCTACTTTGCAAGCCTCTAGCCACGGATTCAGGACAAAATGTTATATCTGAATGTGCGTGTGTGTGTGTGTGGTTGTGAGCTAATAAACCCTAATTCTGCATTCAGAATAAAACCACAACTGTGCAGATAATGTGCATCTTTTGGCTTTGGACGAACTGAAGATTTGCGAACTAAAGGATATTTTTCATACAGATGTGTTTGCAACAGACTAGCGTGGCTACTCCTCAGGAATGTACCCTCTCCTGTAGATTTTCTGTGCATCCCCACAATGCTTTTCCTGCACATGCCTCCCTTAATTTACAAGCGCAAGCTGAGTCTGTCTTTGATTTATGATCCCAGAAACACTACTTGTTCTGTTGTTGTTCTACTGCTGGGATTGCCTGGAGAAAGGCAGTGGGTTGGATCCGGCTGCGCCATTCTGCTTAGTGAGGCGTTTGCCCCTGGAGCAAGGCTCCCCACTTACTGGAAGAAAGTCACAGGATCCAACCCAGTGTCTGTCCCTTCTGGTGACTCACTTCTTGTTTAAATAGGATACCTGAATGCATCTTTTAAGAAGCAAGGTTTTTTTTTTGCAGTAGTCGCCTTTTTAGGAAAATGCTAGAGGCTTTCTGAAGTTCCCAAGAAGGAAAAAGCTACAATTTGGAGTGTATTCAAACAGCAGGCTATCCTATAGGTAAAGGTAAAGGTTCCCTTGCTCGAAAGCCAGTCGAATCCCACTATAGGTTTGCGGTGCTCATCTCCGTTTCAAAGCTGACGAGCCAGTGCTGTCCGAAGACGTTTCCGTGGTCATGTGGCCGGCATGACTAAACACCAAGGCACACGGAACACTGTTACCTTCCCACTGGAGTGGTACCTATTTATCTACTTGCAATTTCTTGCTTTCGAACTGCTAGGTTGGCAGGAGCTGGAACTAGAGACAGGAGCTCACTCCGTCATGCGGCACACTCGGGTCTCGAACTGCTGAACTACTGACCTTCCACAGCCTGCAGTTCAGCGTCTTAACCACTTGAGCCACCGCAGCTCCTATACAGAGGGGGAAAAGCCCCACAAGTGTGAAATGCAAAAATCTAATATCGCCTTTTACTTGGAACATGTGCTTGGCATAGTGCTTGCCTTGGTGAGGTGAATTTCTGCTTGTTATCGGCAAGGTTCACAAACCAAAGCTGTATCTCTGGATGTTGCAGGGCCCTTCAGGATGTGCAGATCAGATTTCAGCCTCTCCATAGTCCAGATACAGCTGCTTCGATCCCTCCCCATGGTTCCCATGAAGATTTTGGTGAGTATCCTTTTCATCCAAGGACTCTAGGCAGAGCGGTGTAAGAGATCCTGCTTGGACTGATATAGTATCGTATATTGTCATCTGGGGTAGGATCTAGAGCAGTGGTGTCGAACTCATTTGTTATGAGGGCCGGATCTGACATAAATGAGACCTTGTTGGGCCGGGCCATGTGTGTCATAAAATGTAATGCCAGATAGCGGAGATAAAAACTTTATAAAGGACACAAACACAAAGGGTTTTTTTTTACTTAAAATAAAAAACATGTTTAAAACATTAGCCATTAGCACTCTTGCAATATTTTGTTTATTTAACAGTGTCTGATAACTGACACCTCTTGCTCTGAATTATTGCATCAAAATGTCTATGCTGTTACAATATTGAGTATGCTGTTCAGGTGTGTATCTGTAAGCTGCAAACCTATGATGACACAGCAGCAGCAGAACTGGAGGAAAAAGCAGAAGACAGCCAGTTCCACTGTAGGCCTGATAGAAGCCCTCCAGGGGCCTGATGTGGCCCCTGGGCCGCATGTTTGACACCCCTGATCTAGAGTCTTGTGTGTGAACAGAAGACACTTCTGCTCACGCAAAGGGGGTTGCGTCTCTGATTTCTCTGTGTGTGCACGCACACTGTGGCTGCAGCATCTCATGCCACATTGCTCATAATTCCAGGAGATACCCCGACTTTCAGGAGTGGCTTTCAGGGAACTGCAGGAAAGTTAGACTTCTGACTTTTGCCCTTTATAGAAGAGAACCCAAATTCTGCTACTGAAACAAATAAGCCAAACTTGTTTAGCTCGCATGTACTGCTTAGTTGCAAAATTTAGTTTTTGGAGGAAAGGGAGGAGGGAGCAGGGAAGGAATTTCCAGGCTGGGGTGGTAAAAAAAAAATCCTAGTAGCTGAAAGGTTTAAACCCTCTTGAAATTACAACAACCGATTTTTACTAGCTCAGTATTTGAAGCCAGCAAAGGCTTTGAGGCTTACGTTCCACAAGTCATTAAGATGTCATCACTGTATGGCTACGTTAATGGTGGTTTTCTCTGCTTCAAGGTGCGATGCTGCCCAAGCCAGACCTCTGGTAGCTGGGTCTCTGCTGGCAGCAAATACAGTGACCTTGCCCCAAGGGGACTTTGGAGTCTGTGTGCTTAATGTCATTTCAGCTGGATGAACCTGGACTCCTTTCTCTTTCTCAGTGCAAACTGATGCTATAATCTGCATTTTCTGTTTCCGAAGCATTCCCAGATCACTTGGCTGACTTGGGCACGGAAGGGCTGGGATCCGAGAAGGGCTCCATGCACGGCTCGCAGCCTGACGTACGCCGCATTTCAGAGCTGTCTGTTCCCGTGGACTTCCTCTCCTCCTCAAGCGATATGAAGCCCAAGCTGATGACTCCTGACGCATTCATGACTCCCAGTACATCTTTGCAACAGGTACCTTGGATGGGGAAAAATTTACCAAGAAGCTTGGTGAAGTTTTGGGTTGTAACTTACTCTACATTCCCTTGTTCTCTGTTTCTTGAGGAGTGTAATCCACAGGACCCAGGAGCAATTGGATCTGCGTACTGCTGAATGGGGAGCTCTTGCAGTCCCTAATCAGTGGAACGGTCAGAATTCCTACATAGGTGCCTCTTGTTCCCGTTGCCAAAAGCCTAGAGGGTGATGGCCATTTCCTGTATGGAACCTACCATTTTAGAAAGAGGAAGTACAAAGGACACTATGACTCTGGCTGCTCTAATAGATTCCAGATGCAAGAACAGGGTACAGAAGCTTGGCTGGAGTAGGTGCAGGGGTCGGCATCCCTTAGCTTTTGCCACGTTTCCCACTGCTGTGCGGAAAAGGGGATTGTGACACAACTTGAAGCCATTTAACAATTAAGTGCTGTCCCGTCACATTCAACTTATGGTTGACCCCTCGTGGGGTTTTCAAGGCAGAGGATGAACAGGGGTAGTTTGCTGCTGGCTTCCTCTGCAGTCCTGGTCTTGTATATTAGAAGCTCTGTGTGTGCGATCACAATCCTAAGAGGGCAAGCCGGCAAGCTTTTCGCAGGCAAATTAAATGCATTTTGGGACACAGGTCCCAAAGAGCACTTCGGTCGGGGTCGCAACATCGTCTTGCGACCCCGGGCCCTAAAGAGGCCAGGCTTGCTGCCACAAGGGCCAGGTCCTTCTCGGTGGCGGCTCTTATCTGGTGGAATGAGCTCCCAGAGGAGATCAGGGCCCTGCGGGACCTCTTGCAGTTCCGCAGGGCCTGCAAGACGGAGCTCTTCCGCCAGGCTTTCGAATAGGAGTCGCCGCCGTTACCACTACCACCAACAGGGCCCTGTATAGCAGCACCACCGGAGGCTGAGTGGCCAATGAACATCGGGGGGCCACAGTAACCTCCCTCTGGATGTAAGGGCATGTGCAATATGTAGAGAGGGTTTTAGTCACGCGGGATCCTTGGGCGTCGCCCATTGTACTAAATTGTTTTAAATTGTTTTATTGTGTTTTATTGCAGAGTCCACATTTCCTTTGAAAATAAAGATCCCAGTAGTTACTCAGGTCTGTTTCTAGGACTGATTGGAACTCACCGGTCCTTTATAAAGCAGAGGGCAGTAGTGGAAAGAAAAAGGTAAAGGTTCCCTTGCTCGAAAGCCAGTCGAATCCGACTCTAGGGTTGCGGTGCTCATCTCTGTTTCAAAGCCGAAGAGCCAGCGCTGTCCGAAGACGTTTCCGTGGTCATGTGGCCGGCATGACTAAACACCAAGGGGCACGGAACGCTGTTACCTTCCCACCGAAGTGGTGCCTATTTATCTACTTGCAGTTTCTTGCTTTCGAACTGCTAGGTTGGCAGGAGCTGGAACTAGAGACGGGAGCTCACTCCGTCATGCGGCACACTCAGGTCTCGAACTGCTGAGCTACCGACCTTCCACAGCCTGCAGTTCAGCGTCTTAACCACTTGAGCCACCGCAGCTGCAGCGGAAAGAAAGAAACTTGCTAATCATATTTTAACAAAGTTGGGAACGCTTTTAGATGGTGCACTTGTTATTTATGTATTACAAATGGAAAAGCGTAGCTGCAATGCTGTCATTAGCAAGCGTATGTTCAAGTAAAGGTGGCCAGTTAGCAGATTTCTCTGCCAACACATTAAATTGTCTATGCCAGATCACAGTGTCGCCTGGAAGCAGCATTAGTTCCCTCACGGCTGTCTCCGCCATGAGCACTTCTTCGGTCAACGAGCCATCCATTTCTAGGTAAGTCCTGGGCAACGATGCTTTCCCCCCCTGTGCTGTCAGCTGTTTGCCTGTCATGAAGATCTTGCCTTCAGTGATGCATCTGTCACTTAGATCAGCAGGGAGACACACACACACATGCTATGAAGCTGTTCAAGGCAGATCTTCTATCCAGTACAGTAGCTGTAGAACATGCTGGTCCTGTTCCAGAGACGACGTCTCCCTTGCACAAGTGTCTTTTATCTCTCCAAGGCAGTTATCCAAAAAGTGTCCCTGGGAACACACAAACTCTGCTGTATGTAACTAGGATGGTCAATAGAGCCGGGCTAAGGAGTCAATACAGAGACAAGGTGTAGGGCAGTTCAAATGGATTCTCCTGCCTGGAGATTGGAAACCTGAAAGTATTTGTGTGCTGAGAGCATGAGGTACTGCTTAATGACGCAGTCAGTGTGACCTTGGCAGACAACAGAGAGCTTACACACACACACACACACACAAACACACACACATTCCAAAAGGATGCTCGAATGCTTGAAACTTTCCTCTACGCAGAGAGAAGGAGGGGGAGAGAGGAGGGGGAGGGAAATGGGGGGAAACTGAGCTTATAAATAAATGCTGGGAAACCGAGAGGTGTCAGATCAGCTTCCTGCAGACTTGTGTCCTGTCGTCTTTGCATCGCATGCACCCCTGCACCCCACACCCCAACAAGTGACCCCACAACAAGGAGCAGATTAGGAGACAGAAGGAGATCCTTGGGTTTTTTTGTAATACAGCTATAACTTGGATTTAGAAACGTGCAGAGCTTGAGGACTATGGAGCCATTACTTCTGATTGCCTGTGTACTGGCTTACACGTGATCCATAGGAAGGCCACAGCGTTTGGTAGTTGTGTCTATTTCTTCTTTGACCACTCTGGATGATAGAAGGTCAGCCTCCAGTAGATTGCTCTCAGTTCTTTGGCAGTCGGTGTTACAGTTTTCCCTGTGCAAGTTCTCTCAAGGGAAGACCCTTACGGAGGACACTCCTTAGAGCATGGGCGCTGTAAGGCAGTGAAGCAAACAGAGTATGTGCCCTTAACGGTTCCATACTAGGGTCACCTTGTGCCTGGGTTACTTTAATAGAGGTATGTAAGCCTAACATCTTAATGCTTCTCTGGATAACCGTCTTCTTGACCTCTGCAGGCCGGCTGAAGAAGTGTCCCTGAGCCCAAAGTTGCAGCTTGACAGCAGCCTCACGCTGAGCAGCAGCACCGGAAGCCTGCAGACGAGTCCCAGGAACCATGCGGTCCTCCTCCCTGGCCTCCCTGACAAGCTGACCCCAAAGGCCCCGGTTCCAGTAAGGCTTTTGGATCTCTTTGAGCATGTCTAGGAGGCGGGGCATCTCTCTTTGCAGCACCTCTGTGACCCCAGCTCATACCCTCGGCCACAGAGGATTCTGGTCTCCAGAATTTGTCTCCTCCCTCCCTCCCTCCCTCCCTCCCTCACGGATCCTTGAAGTTGGTTCAGAGTGAGGTGGGTCCTGTAAATCCTTATTGTTAATGGTGGTGGTTCCCCTGGGATGTGAAGTTTCCCCCTGAACCTGTAGCCTCTTCTGTTGGTGCTATTGTAGAATGGGCCTGGGGAGTCCAGCACAACCTCTTAACATGTTCTTAGAGCAATATTTTATAGCCCCTCCTCCATTTCATGTGTCTTTAGCCCTTGCTGTGGGCATGGTTCTGCTGTAGACCATCTTGCCCCCTACTGTTTTGGGCAGACTTGTGGGCTGCAGTGGGGGAGAGGGCAGCAGGAAAGTTCTGTTCTGCCAATGGAAGGACCTTCTGCTGGTGGGAGGTTTAGTCCCGCTCCAACCCATAATCAGTAACAAAAGCACTCCATAAGTAGCAATAAAAGAGGCAGTGGCTTAGAACAGAAGAGACATCAGAACAAAGTGACTGACCGGTTATTTGTGTCTCCGGTCAAGGTTTCCCCCGCTAATCCTCCACTTGCACTGGAGCGGCAGGACATAGAGCCCCTGGCGGTGCCTCAGTCTTCCCCCACCCGCGAACGCTCGCCGGACGTCATTTCCTCCGCCTCCACCGCCATGTCCCAGGACATCCCGGAGATCGCCTCAGAGACCCTGCAGCGCAGCTTCGGCGCGGCCCCGTCTGGGCTCCCCGCAGAAGGCCTGGAGTCCAACCACCACGCCGACAGTATGGCCTCCGCAGCGTCGGCCCTGCACCTGCTGTCTCCACGGAACCGGCACGGCTCGGAGCACAGCCACCACTCCCTGGACGTGGCCTCTGCCGAGGTGGACATGCTGAGTGCGCCCTCCCTGCTAGAGACAGCCTTACCTCAGGAAAATGCTGCTTCTGACGCCAGTGTGAGCCAGCCATGGCCGGCCGCCCCCGACATTACCAGGGAGACCAGGAATAGCATGGCAGACAGGTAACAGCTCCCTCTTTCTACTGTTCCCCCGTTGTTTACGGCCAGGAGTCATTCCGTAGAAAAAGAGGTGCAGGAGCTCATTAGCGTAACTCATTAGCATAACTTATTTGCATATGCCACACACCCTGACATCACCGGAAGTGTGTCAGAAGGCAACACCCACTGCTCAGGCTCAACTGGACTGTTTTGGATTGCTAGCTATGGGGGGGGGGGGAAACGTGCAGATCTGTCCTCGCAGAGGAGGGAGAGCGTGTACCTGAATAAAACTTGGTCTTAAAGGTGCCACTGGACTGTTTTGGGCCGGGGGGGCTCTGCAACTTACCTGGCTGCTTCTTGCTCTGACTGAGGGCTGCTGGGAGCAGGGGGTGGGGCTTGTTGCATGTGCCTGCCCCCTGGGCTCTTTACTGCTGGGGCTCCGCTCCTGTGCGCTCCTGCAGGAAATGACCCCTGCTCACGGCTGATGCACTCTCTTGGCCCTGCCTGCTTTGGTTCTTGGAACCTAAGCAGGGTCAGCCCTGGTTAATACTTGGGTGGGAGAGCCCCAAAGAAATCCAGGGTTGCTACGCAAAGGCTTGCCCTGCCTGGGATAGCCTAGGCTAGCCTGATCTCATCAGATCTTGGAACCTAAGCAGGATCAGCCTTGGTCAGGATTTTGATGGGAAACCACCAAGGAAGCGGCAGAGCAGCGAGCAAGCCAGGATCAGAGACGGGAACAAGCAAAACATGGCAGCTAGCTGACGACCAAGGTCATGGTGTGGAGGCAGGCCACCACCTCTGAACGTCTCTTGCCTTGAAAACCCTATAGGGTCACCGTACGGGGTGCAATGATGACAAAAAAGAAAAGGAAAAGGTTTTGGTTCTTTGAACCCAAGCCCCGTTTCCTGATCCACCCAACTTTGCTTCCCACTGCTCCATTTCAGTCCATTTTCCAGTATTTGGAGGGAGCCCCTGAGCCTCCCTGAAAGAAAACATCAGTCATTTTGAGTTCTTTACCTCAGAAATAAGGGCCTTCCCTGTTCACCTAAGCACTTAGCTCTCATCACTTGTAAAAGTTAAGCAGAGAAAATCACACTTGATGGAATGTTCCCTCTCCCTCTTTTTTTCTTCACCAGCCCCAGGAATGAAGTAGAGGAGAAACACAAGAGCTCATATCACAGGCACAGTTACCACCTGCTTCAGCACGACAGTCAGGACGCCAGTGCCGAGCAAAGGTATTGACAGTCCCAGAACTCCTCTGTCTCTGCGACAGCGATACAACTGGGCTTTTCAGCTCTTTTCAGCTGCAGCAGCCCAAATAACCTTTGGCAGAGTTCTGCACACGAGTGGAGAGCCCTGCTGCACTGAACTGCCCCTGCCTATTTCTGTCCCATCTTTTAATCACAAGGACTAGAAACTTGCTTTTTTGTTTTAGGCTGATGTTCCACTTTTCAGCCTTCTGCCCTTTGCACTGGAGGCCACAAAGCATGCTGTGTGGAGAGCCAGTGTGGCGTAGTGGTTAAGAGTGTTGCATTAATATCTGGGAGACCCAAGTTTGAATCCCCACTTGTGCCATGGAAGCTCACAGGGTGACCTTGGGCCATTCACACATTCTCAGCCTAGCCTACCTTACAGGGTTGTTGTAAGGATAAAATAGAGGAGAGGAGAATGATGTAAGCCACCTTGGGTCCCCATTGGGGAGAAAGGCGGGTTACAAATTAAGTAAGTAAACAAATAATACCTGCAGTACGATAGTGGTCAAGCAGATTGTGGTCCCAGCACTACAGCCAGTTGCATTACAGACCAACTGGTGCAGGGACATCATGCTGTGTGTTTACTGTCTGCATTTGTCAACTTGATAAGGTATATGCTAACAGTTTCTATGTTAACAAGCACAGGGAGGAGAGTGTACCGTTCTGTGGTTCTTTTATGGCGTAGTGTAGTTTTTCCTGTAATTTAAAAACGCGGGAAGAAGGCAGCTGAATAGTATGTGGGAATTAGGAAGCAGCCTTATGTTGAATCCATCGAAGTCAGTATTGTCTACTCAGACTGGCAGCAGCTGTCTAGGGTCTCAGGCAGAAGTCTCTTCACATCATTGTCTCCCTGATCCTTTCAACTGGAGATGCCGGGGACTGAACCTTGGACCTTCTGCATAGCAAGCAGATGCTCCACCACTGAGCCACAGCCTCTCCTATTCAGGAGTATGCATTCTAGGGACTCCATAGCACATACTTGTGGCCCACAAGCAATGTTCCCTCTAAGCTGTAGAGTCTTGTGAGCAAAAATTCTGCTCTGTTTGCTGCTGGCATTAAAGTTGTGAGCGAGCGATTTGGCTACTGCATAAATTAGTTTGTTCTGGAGCCATCCTCCCTGAGCTGAGACAAAATGTGTGAGCTGGAGGCTAAAAAACTGTGAGCTAGCTCACACTAACTCAGCTTAGAGGGAACACTGCCCACAAGCGCAGGAAACACAGATTGCAACTTCTGCAGAATGGCCTATGTTACTGGAGAAGGGCAGATGTGAACATGAGCAGTTGAACTTCATTTTCCTTCTGGCAATTACTGCCCTGTTCTCCTGCTGATGTGGGGTGGGGGGGAGAGGTTCTGTTTTTAAGGCTTTTCAGCAGAGTGGCTGGCAACCTCCTGTCCCCGCTCTTCATTCTGCAGCGATCATGACGATGAAGTGGCGAGCTTGGCTTCTGCGTCGGTCGCGTTTGGTGCCAAAGCAGCTGCCCAGAGGCACCCTGTGAAGGACTGGAAAGCCAAAGGGTCTCCACGAGCTTCTCCAAAGCTAAAGCGAAAAGGGAAGAAAGAGGACTGGTAAGCAGGCCAGGCACCCAGCAGAGCTGGGAAGTAGGCATTTCTATCGACAGCAAAGCTGCTCTGTTCTCTGTGTTTTCTACATTTTTGTGAAGTTTCTTAGTTTTTCAGTCAAACAAGCAGGGGATTGCCTGTTACGCCTTTCACAGAAACGACCATCTCAGTCTTCTTGCAAACCCTCCATCACAGTTCATCCAACAGAGGTGCATGTAGGACTGCAGCCTTTCTTTGGGGAGACTAAGACCCTTTTGGATGATTAAAAAAGGCTTCTCCAATTTAATAAGAATGTGCGTGGGGGGTGTCAAGCGTAAACCACAAGTACTCGTCAGGGTGGCAGCAGGTATCCCCTTAGAAAAGGCATTCACCCCAGAAGGAATGCGTCTTCAGAGAATGGAGCCTTTGTTAACGCCTTGACCTGTTCTCGTGCCATAAGTGAAGAGCAGAGCCAGCTTCCAAGTTGACAGTGTCTGGTCTTCACTAATCTTTTTGTGTGTGTGTTTTCACATTCAATGTTGTATGCAAGAGAACTGTTTGTTCCATGACACTTAATCTCTCTTCCTGTTGGTATTATCCCAATTTCTGTTTGAAGAAAGCAGATTCCAGATGCAGGCATTGAGATGAAACATTGCGCTGGCCCAGTGATTCTGGAGTTAGAAAACACACATCGAAAGCTTTTTGCAGCAATAGTGACATTTGTATTCGGCTTTGTTCTGTCGTGATCCTCACAGTTACGTTTTTTAACTATGTGCTGTTCTTGTGATTACAGTATTATCTTCTCTTTAGTTCCAGGGATATGAACCAGTCCCCAAGGTCCTTCGATCCGCAGGTTAGTGCCAGAATACTTTCTGCCCCTTTCCAGTACACTCAGTTAAACCCCTTTCTTACCCTCGTGCTCTGTGGGGGTTGATGGCCTCTCACATGGGAGTCGTTTCCTGTGCAAGACTAGCATGAATGAGCTTTGCCTTTGCTACTTTGGCCAAGGAGATGGAAGAATCCTATGTTGGCAGAGTGTTCCGTGGCGTCCAGAAGCAAAGGAAAAGGTTGACTCTTTCAGAGGAAAATGTTTGGGCTCCCCGAGGTAGTGGCCACACAGGAAATCTGTTGTTTGCTTCCCTTGATATTCATGTAATGCCGCTGGGGGGGAATGTCCCTCTTTGATAATGTGATCCATTGTGATGGAAGCCTTGTTTGTTAAGACTCTAGATGCCAGATATTTTTTGGTAGATTCTTGCTCATTGTCTAAGTGGCTTGGAGAGTCCATAACTTTTTAGGATGATATAGATGAAAGAACGGTTAATGTGATCCCATGCTTGGCTGTGGGTCAAAAAGAAGTAGACTTCAGATGAGCAGCAACTGTTGGGATCCTAATAGGATCTGTTCTTCATCTTTGCTTCGCAGACTGCATCTGATCAGCATGCAGCATGCCTGGAAACAGTGGGTGAAATTTACTAGATAGAGCATGCATCAGAATTCTGAAATCACCATTCTGGAGGAAAATCTGTCTAGTTTCCGTAGTTCATCCTGTTTTTACCCCTTCCTAAAGATGCAAGCCGCCTTTTCTTAAACCTGAAATGGACCCACATCTGTGGCTAGTCTTAAAACTTGCCAGATCCTGTGCTTTGGGCTTCATTAGTGGTTCTGTGTCCCATCCGTTGCTGTTCTCCAGTGGAACTCTGAGCCCTTGACATGGTTTCCTTCTGTGCCCCAAAGGATCCAGGGAGAGCTGACGTTCTTTCCTCTTCCAAAAGGTACCTCCTGAGTATCAGGATGAGTTGATGTGTCTGCTGAGGAGCCAGCAGAGGGAGATTGCTGACCTGAGGCAGAACCAGATGGAGCTGATGCAGAGGCTCACGGACCACCTGGACGCTGTGCAGAGCTCTCTCATGGGCCACATAGAGCGAGTGATTGACTCCCAGCAACAGCAGGAGCGTATCCTTCGCAAAAAAAAAAAAGTACTTCCTGGGCCCTGTGTTCACCATAGCTTTTGCTCACTCCAGAGTGAGCTTGAGGAGGCCTCTGGCAAGGCCTGGTCAGAATCCATGCCAACCTAAAGCGGAAGTCCCAAAGGGAGGTCTGTATCCATCAGCAAATCAGGCAAGCTGCAAAGGTGCAGGGGGAGAACGGGCGGACTGTAGCACCAAGGATAATTTAATCCTGGTGTGTTTTGATTCATTCCATATTTGGTCTGTTAACAGGCTAATCTTAAACGGTCATTTTAGCCTGGGCCCTTCCGGTTCAAATAGAACCGAGATCAATTATTTACTGTGCTTGATAGAGATATGTTTGCACTTGGGCTGTGTGTGTGTTTCGCCATGTTTTAGTTTGTCTTAAAGACGCTGCGTCAAAGTGTTGCTGGCTCTTTTATGCAGGGAAGGAAGCAGTTAATTTGACTTGAAGTGTCTGGCTGAGTGGCTACTCTGCAAAAGGGGGTAGGCTCCCTCCCTCTCGTACCACTACAGCATAACAAATAGGGACGGGCACGAACTGGCTGATGAACGAAAGCTCATCATGAATTTTGGCCGGTTCATGGTTCTCAAAGCAATGTTCCCAAACTGAAGAACTGCCACGAACTTCCATGAGTTGGTGCCATTTGTGGCGGTTCTTCACAAAAACAACTTTTTGGTTTAAATGGTTGAGAGCCATTTAAACCCTGCTTTCTGCTCCCTGTGGCTTTTTCCCGCCACTCAGCTGTTTGGAAACCCTTGCTTTTTTGCTCCCCACGAAAAGCCGCAGAAAGCAGGGGTTTAAACTTTAAATCGCTCACAAACTGATACAAACCAGGTTGCTTCACGAAGCAGCCTCCCAGTTCATATGGGTTAATGGTTTGGTTCATGGTTTTGCCACGGACCAAATAGCAAAAATGCAGTTCATGCCCATTCCTGATGACAAAGTCTAAAACAAGGCAGTAAAATTCAGTCGGAATATTTAAAACCAATGAGCATAAAAGTCCCCCTCTAAAATAAATTAAACAACATTAAGCTAACCTCCATTTTAAAAAGAGCAAGAGGCTAAACTGCCCGTTTACTTTTCACCCAGATATGCAGGGCATGTGTTGATTTTTGTCTTTACGACAGCCCTGTGGAGTAGGTTATGAAGCACACAGAGTAGTCAAAAGGCACTCTATACGGTTTTTAATTGATTTTTTAAAAATTAAGGAACCTGCTGCGAGTGAAGATCCTCACCTAGCACTCCATGGTTCCTTGAACACATGAATCTTCCTTCTACTGAGTCAGACTAATTATTCCATCAAAATCCGTATCATCTACTTAGACTGGAAGCGGCTCTGCAGGGTTTCAGGTGGAAGTCTTCTACATCACCTCTGACCCGATCCTTTTTTTAAAAAAAAACCCAACTGGTGGTACCAGAGATTGAACCTGATGCCTTCCGCGTGCCAAACAGATGCTGGGCCACTGAGCCACACAGCTCCTCCTTAACTCTGCGTGCTTCAGAGCGGAGGCTGGACCAGGTCCTCGCTGAGGGACAGCAGCGCAATGGGCAGCTTCAGGAGCATCTCTCCCAGCAGCTTACCCAGTCCCTCTCTACGGCTGCCTGCAATCGCCTGGAGAGGACCATCCGCGAGGAGATGAAGAAGACCGTGCCCCCCTGTAAGTCCACCACCTCCGCTTGTAATCTTCTGGCATCAGCAGCCAAGGATTGTCTTGGAAGTCGATGGGGACCTCACAGGGCCCAGATCCCCTCATCTGGGAGAAATCACTGAGATACATCAGGTTTTGCAGAGCCCGATTTTCTCCAGACTTGCAAGGAGGAGACTTGTAGGGGGCCCCAATGTGACTTCTTTTGCTCCTGCTTCTCTTAATTAGATGGGAAGGCCCCAGTTGGCCTTGAGGTCCTCTCCCATCTTTATTTCCAGCAGGGCTATTTTTGGGCAGGAACGCACAGGAACGGAGTTCCGGCTGGCTTCAGAGTTGGCCACGCCCACTACAGCCAAAACCTCTGTGTGCCTGGCTACAGAGGGAAGGCCTGGAGAGCGACCCCCCACGCGGCGACTCCAAGGCGAGCAGGCTAGGGGGGTTTAAACTGCCTTCCCGGGCAAGCCAAGGGAAGGCATGGGGTGTGGCCTAATATGCTAATGAGTTCCTGCTGTTGGGTGTGGCCTATTATGCTAAAGAGTTCCAGCTGGGCTTTTTCTACAAAACGAGCCCTGATCCAGTATGTGAAGGAAGGAGAGAAGGAGGGGGGGCATCACCTTGTTGTGTTTCCTTGCTCCGACCAGGCATTTCTAAGACCCTGGACCCCATCACTGGGCAGCTGAGCAACACCGTGGCAGCCAAGCTAACAGCCATTGAAGGAACCCTGAAGGAGAACGTTGTCAAGCTGGTGAAATCCAAGGTGAGACCAGGCTGGCATGAATCTGGGCCCCTTCTTGCCACTCCCAACTCACACAGCTATCTGTGACAGGAGACACAGAATGCTGGTTGGTTAGCGGTGGTGCAGCCAAGGAACTTGGGTCTAAAAATCACTCCGCCGTAAAGCTACTGTGTGGCGAGGTCTTGGTCTACCAAGTTGTGTCGCCGTAGTGTTAACATCTTGTGTCTTCGGTGGCCTTGGTTTTCTCAGTAACCACGTAAATCTTCTGCTCTGTCCCATGTCTTCCTTCCAGAACCTGACGGATGCCTTCGCCCGGGCGGCTGCCGATGCCCTGCAGGGCCCGATGCAATCGGCGTACAGGGAGGCGTTCCAGAGCGTGGTGCTGCCGGCTTTTGAGAAGAGCTGCCAGTCCATGTTCCAGCAGATCAACGACACCTTCAAGCAAGGCACGCAAGAATGTGAGTCTTAGTGTGCTCTTCTCCTTCCCAGATTTCATTCCTCTTGCCTTCGGGTATATAATAATAATAATACCTTTCAATTTATTGATCGCTCAGTCCGGCAGAGCTGCTGGCTCTGAGCAATTTACAGTTACACAGGTTTCACACAAGGGACTAACAATTGTTCATAGGGGCAAGAGAGGACAACATATAATTCTTTAAATCGCACACATTTGCAGCCGACGGGGATTCTGTTCAGCTGTAGGCTTCAGACACGTTCTGGACAGCATTCACTTCGGCTTGGCTTGATGACGTTGGTTCTTCCTGGGCTGCTTTTGAGTCGTGTGACTGGTTGTTGACTGGTTCTCTTTCTTTAACCTTCTGCAAAGAATGCCACCAAAGCCACGGTCCCTTTTTTTGGTCTCATTCTGGCCTCTTGAGGCTCAAGGGGTCCCCAGCACGGTGCCTGTGCTCTCCCTGGTGGCCAACACTGGGTCAGATTCCCAGAGGTGCCTGCAGGTTCAAAAAGAGCAGAAACCCCCTGGCTGGAGTATCTCATGTGCTGTCTGGGACTGTCTGCTGAATAGCGGGTGCATCAGCTGGCGCAGAACATAACGGCTCACCAAGTTGCCCGTGCTAGTGTGTGATATAGAGTTCTAGAATAGGGACTGGAGAGACCTGGGTTCAGATCCACATTCCCCATTGACTCGAAGCATCCTCGGACTGGTCGCTGTTTGTTTATTTATTTATTATTTATTTATTTATTCGACTTCTATACCGCCCCTTCCCGCAGGCTCGGGGCGGTTTACATTTGATGAATTACATTCTGTCTAGGGCCACAATTCACGAGGGTGAATGCCTACCAGCACCCAGACAGCAGGGCTCTTCTTTCTCTTTTTCATGGTGGGCTCTTCACCTCCTGGCGCCGGCGTCTCGGTGCAGATCTTGTTCGCAGCGACTCCTTCCGGCGAGGTTTTCATGGTGCGCGGCTGTGCGATGGTCGCAGCTCCGGCACACGTCCAGTTGGCTCTGCCGCGCTGCGTCGTTGCGTCACCACGCCTCCCAGTCCAATCCTCGCCCGGGTTCTGCCGCTGCTCGACGTCGGATGTTCGCCATACTTGCCGAGCCCCCAGATCTCCGCACGTTGCCGCCACACCGTACTGCACTGTTTCCACCTAACCTACTCCACACCATTTGTGCTGCCCCATGTGCCCTAGCCAGAGGGGCAAGGTAAAGGTGTAACAGCCCACCAGCAATCCTTGCGCTTTTGTTACCCACAATGCATAAGCTGTGGTTGAGATCGTGTGCTGAGGAAGACCTTAGCTGCATTGGCGTCTGTCCCTCTTCCAGGTCCCGTCTCTGTCTCTTTAAGATCTAGCAGTGCTGCCAGTGAGCCAGCTTTCATCCTCTGGGACATGACAAGAGGAATCCTCTAGAGGTTGCTTCTAGAGATGTAAAATTTCCGGAAATTTTTTCCGGAAAAAAATGGAAATTTTCGGAAAAATTGAAAAAAATGCTACATTAGCATTTCTTTTGTCTTTTCTAGATTGAAAGTCATTCTGTTACTTTAGGAACATAAAAAATGACTATGGACATTTTTACTTGGCATGAAATTATCACAACTAGCATATTAAAAATATAGTGTACCCAAACAATTATTACAAACAGAATACCCACCCATTTTCTTCTGACAATCGCACCTCCTAAAGGAAGAAATGCATCTTGTTCTTGCATTGGAGAGTTCAGTTTGTAACCTAGGACTTGCTTGTCCTCAGTGCACAGAAATTAGATCAATCTGATACCATTATATATTTTAGAAATGATTTGGAAAATATTTGAACACCTTGTCTTAAAATATTTTATTTATCATGTTAAAATAAAACATTCCATAATCAATTTCTTTTCTTTTCTTTTTTCAATTTTTCCAATTTTTCGGAAAAAAAACAAAAAAGCTTCAGGGAAAAAAACGGTTTTTTCCCAAATTTTTCCGTTTTTTTTCCGGGCCTTCACATCTCTAGTTGATTCACACCTATGGACTTTCCTCCACGGGGAAAGCTGGCCTGAGCATCTTGTGGAAGCTTTTTCAAAGTGTCCCCCACCCCCTTTTTTTTGTTTGTTTGTTCCGGATGGCTTCCAGGAGACTTATGCCAACGGGTTCTGGAGTGGGCTTTAAGTTGATTTTTTTAAAGTAAGCTGCCTTTTGTCTGCCACCCCCTGGAAAAGATCCAGGATATATAAACTCCTTCTATAAAGGCTCTTGCAGCCGCCATGGGAGAACATTGCCTTCCAGGCCTGTAGTTCAGGTGATGGCTTTGAAGCACTCGAGCAGTGTCATAACTCCTGATGGGGAGCTGTGTTAGTCTGTAGCAGCGGAATGAAGGGGGCATCCAGTGGCGCCTTAGAGACAGTGTACTGCAGCCTAAACTTCTGTGAGTCAGCTCCCTTCATCAGAGGGATGTTCCCTCTCCAGAGAAGCAGAATGTAATAACTTGTCTGGGACTAAGGAAATGACACATAAGCACGCAAGCATTCAGGTTCA
>NW_015167593.1:157615-165494 GCF_001447785.1 Gekko japonicus | reverse complement strand
TTCAGCAGAACTCATAATCAGGCTGGATGTTATAACAAATTTTTAAATGAAATTTTAAAAAGAGAGAAGAAACTTCCTCGGGGCGTATTGGTCATGGCTGCTATGTCTGCACACGGTTACGTGTCATTTGGCTGGTCTGAGCTCATCACATCTCAGAAGCTAAGCCGGGTCGGCCCCAGTTAGAACTGGAACGGGAAGCCACCAAGGAATACCAGGGTCACTACGCAGAGGCAGCCAATGGCAAACCACCTCTGTTTGTCTCTTACCGTGGAAGCTCTATGGCAGTGGTGGCGAACCTATGGCACGGGTGCCAGAGGTGGCACTTAGAGCCCTCTCTGTGGGCACACGTGCCATCGCCCCAGCCAGGCCCAGACCATCATTAAAGTGTCGAATTCTCTGCCAAATAATTTCAAGTAAATGAAAGCATTTGGGATTGCTTTCCTTACTTTGTTTGGATCATCTTAGTGTATGAGTTGTTTTTTCTAAAGTAAAACCTCAGTATTCAGGTTAAATTGCCGTATTGGCACTTTGCGATAAATAAGTGGGTTTTGGGTCGCAGTTTGGGCACGGTCTCTAAAAGGTTCGCCATCACTGCTCTGTGGGATCACCATGAGTCATCTCTACGAGTTGACGGCACTTTCTACCAATAAAAGGTATCTTGGATTGTGTTCTGGGTTTTTGTGTGTAGGGGGGTTACTTTGGGACCCCCGTGGCTGCTAACGATTTCATTTTGTATTCAGGAAATGGGTAGTGGAAGGTGCTGTCAAGTCGCAGTTGTCTTATTTATTTATTTATTTTATTTTATTTATACCCCGCCCTCCCCGCATGCGGGCTCAGGGCGGCTTACAACCACAAGGCACAAAGTGCAATAAAATACAATAAAACAGTTTAAAACAGTTTATACATGGGCCACGCCCAAGGATCTCGCGTGACTAAAACCCTCTCTCCATTTTTGCACATACCCTTTCCATTCCAGGGGAGGTTGCTGTGGCCCCCTGATATTATTTTGCCACTTAACCTCCGGCGGTGCTGTAAAGCCGGTCCCCCGTAGGGCTTTCAAGGCAAGAAACGCTCCGAGGTGGTTTGCCATTGCCTTCCTCTGTGTAGCGACCCTTAGTGGTCTCCCATCCAAGTATTCATTGGGATCCACCTTGCCTAGCTTTTGAGATCTGACAAGATCGGGCTAGCCTGGGCCATCCAGATCAGGGGCTTGAGAATATACCTGTTGGTAGTCCAACACTTAGGGACCGTGGTGACTCAGAGGTTAAGACCGGAAGGTCTGTAGCTTGGAAGTTTGAGGAGACCCGAGTGCCACGGGACAGAGTGAGCTCCTGTCTCAGGCCCCAGCTCCTGCCAACCTAGCACTTCGAAAGCAGGAAATTGCAAGTAGATAAACGGGTACCGCTTCAGTGGGAAGGTTACAGCGTTCCGCGCGCCTCAGCGTTTAATCGTGCTAGCCACATGACGACAGAGAAGTCTTCGGGTAGTGCCGGCTCTTCGGCTTGGAAACGGAGTTGAGCACCGCCCCCTAGAGTCAGATTCGACTAGCTTTCGAGCAAGGGAAACCTTTACTAGTCCAACACTTGTGAATAAAGTTTCCTTGTATGTGTGTGGGAGGGATTGTCTTTGTCCTGGTGGCAGAATGTGGAATGCTGCACCACTTTGCTGGTAGGAGCAGGCAGAGACCTAAGTTCCACCGAGGGGAGTGGCCATCCGGGATAACGAAGCCAGGGGCCGGGGAAGGGAGGTTTGCGGGAGTGTGAGCTCTGCTCCGAGTGATCTCAACTCCTCCTCCTCTTGCAGACATTCAGCAGCTGGAGACGCACATGAAGAACAAGAAGGCCCGCGAGCAGGACACCCGGGATTCCCTGTTGGGCCAGCTGCGGCAGCTGGTCAACTCCTTCCAGAGCACGACCGACCAGCTGGCGTCCACCATTGCGTCCAGCGTGCACTCGGAGGTGCAGCATCAGCTTCACATCCTCGTGGGCAAGTGAGTCTTTGAAGAGGGCTGGGGATCTGCTGCAGGGGGGAGGATTGACTCTGGCGCTGTCCACGTCAGGACAGTGTGCGTGATGGGCGGGTTGAAAGCTGCAGTGGAGCCGGTGGCACTTGCCCTGAGCTATATCCAGGATCCTCAAACAAATGGGCTTAACTGCGACATCTGTGTATGCAGGTGAAGAGCACAGCACAGGGTGCGTGCTCTCTGTTAATGGCTGCAATGCCAAAATAAATTAGTGCTCTTAGTCTAGAAGAGGAAGAGGAAATTGGATTTATACCCCGCCCTTCACTCGGAGTCTCAGAGTGGCTTACAAACTCCTTTCCCTTCCCCTCCCCACAACAGACACCCTGTGAGGTAGGTGGGGCTGAGAGAGCTCTGACAGAAACTGCTCTTTTTCAAGGACAGCTCTGACAGAACTGTAGCTTGCCCAGGGTCATCCAGCAGCTGCAAGTGGAGGAGTGGGAATCAAACCCAGTTCTCCCCAGATTAGAGTCTGGACACTTAACCACTACACTAAACTGGCATCTAACTTAACCACTGCACACAGTCTAACACTGTGTGCATGAAGATGGGTCCCATGGAGAGGGATCTAAACTTTTGTGGGGGGGGCGGTAAACAGGGAGAATGTGAGGTCCAATTTCTGGCTTTGTTTGGATTAGGGGATGGAGACAGAGAGGCTTCGCTGAAAATCTGGGTTTTGAGGAGGGCATTGAAGGGCAGGAGAGAGGCGAGGCCACACAGGCAAAGAATGAAAAACCTTTACTGGCCTGGAAAGGGAAAGCTGCGGAAGGCCTTTTCTGTTCAGGTTACCCCGAGGGGGGTAAGCTTGGCTGAAGTGTGAAAAGGGATGGGAAAATCCCCATTAGCAGAACTTTCATATGGGTTCTCCATGCTGAACACTTACTTTTGAACGTGGGAAACATTCCCCCATTTTCTGTGCTGCAAGAGAATAAGACAAAAACTTTGCCTGGGTTTTTAACCCCAGGGTAAAAAAAAAAAATAGTTGGGCCCCTAAATACTAATTGCAAAGATACTTTACAATTTTTTTGGGGGGGGTGTTGTTTTTAAAGAGCGCTTAGCAAGTTGGGTAACCCAGACCTGATTGCATGATCCACTCAGTTGCAGTAAAGGGGGGCGGGGAGAGAAATCTAAATCCATAAAGCGATCTGTGCCCTGTAGATAACCAGGCATGTAGGCAACAAGGAGGAGGAAGGCAAGAGCAAAGGGAAGGCTTCCTGGGACCCCCCCCCCCCCCGTGTATGCCCCCTTCCTGAGCAAATGAGCAGCCTGTATTTAGCTCTTCTCCCCTCCACCCCCACCCCCCCGCTCTTTGGAATTGGAATGACTCCTGTCTCTCCCCCCCCCTTTCCCCGCTTCCTCCACAGCATGCAAGACTCCATCCTGGCCCAGGTGCAGCGAGTGATCAAGGGGGAGGTGAGCACGGCCATGAAGGAGCAGCAGGCTGCCGTCACCTCCAGCATCATGCAGGCGATGCGCTCGGCTGCCGGCACCCCCATCCCCGCCGCTCACCTCGACTTCCAGTCCCAGCAGGCTCACGTTCTACAGCTCTTGCAACAGGGGCACCTGAATCAAGCCTTCCAGCAGGTAGGCAGCTTCCCAGCGATGGCGACCAGGCTCTTGTCTCTCCCTCAGGCACAGATGAATGATGGGCCACGTCCTCAGAGCAGGGCGGGGGCCAGTTGCAGAGCTCTGTTCAGAAAGGAGCCTCCCGGTTTCTGAATCATAGAGTTGGAAGGGACCTCCAGGGTTATCTAGTCCAAACCCCTGCACAATGCAGGACGTTCACAAATACTCCCCCGCACCCTGATCCCTGCTTCATGGACATGGCAAAAAAAAACCCTCCAGGATCCCCGGCCACACTGGCCTGGAGAAATTTGCTTCCTGACCCCAAAGTGGCGATCGGCATTTCCCTGGGCATGTAAGAAAGGGCCACGAAAACTAAGCACTGACTCATCCCTTCCTGCCCTCCCTCCCTCTCATGAGCTGCCTAAGTTCACAGAGTCAGCACTGCTGTCGGATGGCCCTCTAGCCTCTGCTTTAAAAGAAAAACAAAACCTCCAAAGGAGGAGAGCCCACCACCTCCCGAGGAGGCCTGTTCCACTGAGGAACCACTCTAGCTGTCAGGAAGCTCTTCCTAATGTTTCGCCGAAAACTCCTCTGATTCAATTTCAACCCGTTGGTTCTGGTCCTACCTTCTGGGGCAACAGACAAGTGGCCTTCAGTGCTAAACTGTTTTCAGGCTTGTGTAGGCTTACCAAGTGGCGGCGGGGGATCCGCATGTCTTCACAGGATCCCTGCCGCGGGGACGGCGATACGTGGTGCACCCGCCGTCGCCAGGATGTGACGCTACGCATCGCTCTGGCAACAACAGCCCCGTTGCCAGAGCGACGCATTGCATCACATCCTGGCGACGGCGGTGCAACACGTATCGCCGTCCCCACGGCAGGGATCCTGTGAAGACATGCAGATCCCCCACCGCCACTTGGTAAGCCTAGGCTTGTGCCTGACAATGAGAGCTTTAACCTCAACCAAGGTGATTAGGGAGTTTCCTATGAGGAAATTGACGTCTCAGTTGAGAAAAGCAATGGCTAAGAGGGGACATGATAGAGGTGTATACAATTATGCATGGGATGGAGAGAGTTGACAAAGAGAACTTTTTCTCCCTCTCCCCAAGTACAAGAACTCAAGGGCATTCCGTGAAGGCCGATGGGCAGTAGGTTCAGGATGGACAGAAGGAAATACTACTTTACACAGCAAGTGACCAAAATATGGAGTTCACTGCCAGAGGATGTAGTGATGGGCACAGGCATGGACGGCTTTAAAAGAGGGTTAGAAAGGTTCATGGAGGGTAGGTCTATCAATGGCTACTAGCTCTGGTGACTAAAGGAAAATCTCCCATTCAGAGGCAGTAAACCTCTGAATCCCAGTCCCAGGAGGCAATATCAGAGAAAGGCATTCTTCTCTGTGCCCTAGATTCAGGTGGGTCGTCATGTTGGTCTGAAGCAGCAGAACAAAGTTTGAGTCCAGTGGCACCTTTAAGACCAACAAAGTTTTATTCTGGGTATAAAACTTTGCTGATCTTAAAGTTGCCACTGGACTCAAACTTTGTTCTGTCTCTGTGCCGTTTCTTGGCCCTCCAGAGGAACTGGTTGGCCGCTGCATGAGAGAGGGTGCTGGACTAGATGGACCACTGGTCTGATCCAGCAGGGCTTCTTCTCATGTTATTATGACTCTGGAAAGCTTGTACCGTGGAAATCTCATTGGTCTTTAAGGCGCTACTGTTCAATCTTGCTCTTCAGCACATTGGTGCCTTGTTTTGGAAGGGTACTCTCTATGAGGCAGCTGGTAGTCTGCTGTTCTGCCAGCAGAGGGAGCACCAGTCTGTCCTGACCAATCCTTGTTTTCAGTTCAGTGTTGTAATTTTTAACCACAACGGCACAGCCAGTGCCTCAGGCTTCTGCCGCTGCTGCTCCACGGGTTTCAAGGTCACTGGAGACAGATGTTCTCTGGGCACTCTTCAGCCACCTTTTCCTTACGCATCGGAGGTTGTATGATGCCAAGTTTAGCGAAAATGGTTAGAGAGCGGACACATACACACACCCCGGGTCTCCGTCTTGTAACACCAGTTTTCAAGGTCACACAATAAAATTAACTGGCAGTAAAACTAATTGGCAGTAGCAACCCAGATAGCCCAGCCTAGCCCGGCCCTGTCAGAACTTGGAAGCTAAGCAGGGTCGGTGGCTGGATGGGAGACCACGGAGGAAGACTATGGCAAACTGCCACTGCTCATCTCTTCTCTTGAAAACCCTGTATGGTGACACTAGATGGGGTCGCCATGAGTCGGTCATGACTTGAAGGCACATTTTACCTTTAAATTCAGGACGTGCACAAGGGAAGTACCGAATTTGTGTACAGAATTTGCCGCCATGTGACCTGATGACAGTCACTGGTTTAGTTGAGGTGGAAAAAGGGACTCGACCAACTCTTGGGGGAGAGAGGGAGAGAGAGCTGAACAAAACCTCCAGCTTTGGAGGCAGTGTATCTTTGCACACCAGTTGCTGGGGCAGGAGGGCTCGTGCCTTCATGCCTTGCTCTTGGGCCAGTCAGAAACATCCAGCTGTGTCCTGGGGGTGTGTGTGCTGAGGCTAGATAAATTTGGGTCTGATCCGGAAGGGCAGCCATTACAGGATGAGGTGTCTGATCAGTGCTAGTGGTTGAGTCTAGTTCTCTTGAGTGGAGGCTGATCATAGTGAAGATGGCCATTTTCTGTTTTGTTTCCTAGTCCTGGGGGTCTTGAGTCTGCCAGTGCTGCTTAGCTGATCCTCCATAATTTTGCTCTTTTTTTGTGTGCCCTGACAAGCCTCACAGCACCTGCCCACCCATGGAAACGGAGGCTCTGTTGCTTTCGGTTGGCATATTGAGCAGTGGGTCCGTTACTCGATGCCCAAACCCTTGTTCCACCATCAAGAGCTGCTGAGGCTTAGCAGGCTGCTGGATCTCCTTCTCCTCCTCCTCTCTCGCAGGCACTCACCGCAGCCGATCTGAACTTGGTCCTCTACGTCTGCGAGACCGTCGACCCTCAGCAAGTGTTTGGGCAGCTCCCTTGCCCACTCTCCCAGCCCGTCCTCCTCTCTCTCATTCAGCAGCTCTCCTCGGACCTGGGAGCCCGGACGGAACTCAAGCTGAAGTGAGTTTGACCCAGCAGGGGGCACCTCTCCAAGGGCAGCCGCTGTGTGTCTTTCATGATAACAAATAGAAAGTTAAAATTATGCATCGGGGAAACCCGATTCCACAAACTGTATACATTATATAGGTTTTGGTGGGAGATCATGGAGAAACTGAATGGCCTAGCCCTGTCCACTGGAAATCCTATTCATCTGCCTCTCTGGCTCCTGAGATTTCAACAGGCATTGGTTACCCCATGTGTTTGGGAAGCAATACTGTAATGATTCCTTGTTTTATATGTGTGTGTGTCTCTTTAAAAGTTTGGTTGCATGGCTGTGTGGTGGACTAGAGTATTTGAAGAGACAAGTGTGGTGTGATTGGTGATTGACAGAGGGGGAGGGGTTTTGGAAAGTGTTTCTGAGTGGATGAATGGGTATGTCCTTCAGGAGTGACAGTTAGAGGTTTGGGAGTTGATGAAGACAGTTAAGGAGTTAGTTCTGAAGTCTGAGAGAGAGACAGTATTGTGTGTGATACAAGAGTTAAGTTCTGTGTATGAAGAAAAGTTGAAAATATAAGGAAACAAGAAAGTAAAGTTAAAGAGAAAAATAAAAAGTCTGAGTGACTGACTGGAGTGAAATAGGAAACCTATATGACCCTGAGTAATGAGTTACAAAGTTACTTGAAAAATCCCTGTCAGAAAGGGAGCAGATCTTGTGGGAGACACAACGAAATTGTTAAAATTATTCACATTACTGGTTACATTGTTCTACACTTTAATCTATGAACTGTTTCAATAAATCTTCTTTTATTTAAGTCTGCCAGCTCTGAAAGAAATAATTTCTCAGGAAACACATAGACCCTCATGAAAGCCTAAAACCTCGACCTACCTACCCAGTGATAGCCAAAAGAAAGTATAAAGGTTTGGAAAGCCTAAAATTTCCTGGTGACAGCCTAACCTACCCAGTTGAACAAAATAAAAAGAACACTTTAAAGTGAAACCAGGCCTCCCCAGATAAGGGGTCGTCACAAATACGTATTACAGTCATAAGGGGTTGGAACCTTATTAAGACCACAGGGGGTCCTTTGCACATTTGCCTGCCGCTCCAGGTTTTCTCAGTGTTCGAACTGAGGCATGTTAAGTCCATGGCAAAACAGCATCCAAATAACCCGGGGCAACAGCAGGCTGAAACCAGG
>NW_015167593.1:144714-157578 GCF_001447785.1 Gekko japonicus | reverse complement strand
GGGGGGGGGACCCGAAGAAAAAGAAGGTTGGACTCTATTTTAGTGCAGAATTGCTTAGAGGACACCACAGTGAACATATTTATTGGCAGTCGTAAATTATGAATTTAAATTGAGGTCTTTTCTGTGTGTTTATGGTTCGTAAGTTGCCTCGAGTTCTGTAAGGCAGAAAGGCGGCTAATAAATGCTTTAAATAAATAAGTAAACCTTGCTTGGCTTCTAGTTACCTGGGAGAAAAGTGGGTTTATAAACGTTTTAAACAGACCTAGTGATGAGTGGATTAAAATTGCGAGAAACTTGAGAGCAAGATAGGTAAGAGCCAGCAAGAGCCTATTCTGCAGTAAAAGCCTGAGAGAAATCAAAACCGCCTTTTTTTCCTTACGCACTTTCTCCCCCCCCCCCATGCAGTTACCTGGAGGAGGCGGTGATGCACTTAGACCACAGCGACCCCATCACCCGTGACCACATGGGCTCGGTGATGAACCAGGTGCGGCAGAAGCTCTTCCAGTTCCTGCAGGCGGAGCCTCACAACACCCTGAGCAAGCCAGCGCGGCGTCTGATGATCATGCTTCAAGGCCTGGCCACGCCCAGCATGTCCTAACAGGGCCGGTCCATCTCTCGCGCAAGGGGGCCCGTCGTTGCTAACCAAACTCGGCTTTGTTTTTCCCCCTTTCTGTCCCCCCCACCCCCATCCTTTTAAAGAGCTTCTGCTAGGGAAACTCATCCACGCGCCCAGTGTGTGGCTAGAGAAGGCGGCGAAGCTCAGCTGCGTATAATGCAGGATCACACTTATTTTCTGTGCGAGCGGAAACACCCCCGTGCACCCCACCCTCCCAGCAGCCGGCTCTCTTTGTACTTGTACAAGCTGATGCACAGAGGCACTGACACCGCTGTCCCTCCCATGAATGTCTCTGGGCTCCCGCCCCAGGGAAAGCAAAGCATCTTTGCGCTCAGCTAAGGGGGAAATGGTCCGAGGTCCCGGCCGGAGGGGGTAGGCAGCTGCTTGGGGTCGTGGTAGCCACAGTGAGGGGGTTGCCCCCCCCAGCTACGCCACTTGCAGGTTGGAGGGCAGGAAAGTACACGTAAGCCCACCCGTGTTGCAGAGGGAGCACCGGTTCTTTGTGTTCGATGGAGCATGTTCACTGATCAGAAAGTTTTCCGTTAGGTTTTTTTTGTTTGTTTGTTTGTTTTGGCTTTTACACCACTCCCCCTCCCCGTCCTTTTTATCTAGGATCTTAAAAATCTTTCATTTTTGAATAATGTTTAAAAAAAAATAAATAAATGACTTTTTTGGAAGAAAAGAGAGGTGCTGCGTTCGTTTCTCTGTGGGTTTGGTAAGAGCTTCACCACTTCTTCGTCTCCATCTGTCCTGTTTTGGTGATGCAGCTTCGAAGAAGGGGGGGGGAGTGTTTCTTTGGGGGGAGGTTTCTGCATTTCTGTTCCTTATTTATGCCTGTTGGGTTTGTGTGACTACCAAACAAATAAATAAGATGGGAGGGGGTGGGTGGGATCTGAGGCAGGAGTGATAAGGGATTTGAAAATGTCATTCATCTGTCCAAATCTTCTCCTCTTGGGAACTTGAGCAGTCCAAATTCCACAAGTCCCCCTTTTTCTTCTTAAGAGCCAGTTTGGTGTAGTGGTTAGGAGCACAGACTCTAATCTCGGAGAACCAGATTTGATTCCCCACTCCTCCACATGCAGCTGCTGGCATGACCTTGGGTCAGTCACAAGTTCTCTCAGAGCTGTTCTCTCAAGGGCAGTTCTCGAAAGAGCTCTCTCAGCCCCACCTACCTCACAGGGTGTCTGTTGTGGGGAGGGGAAGGGAAAGGGATTGTAAGCTGCTCTGAGACTTATCCAGGCGGGGTATAAATCCAATCTCCTCCTCTCCTTTTCCTCCTTCCTGTGTTAACCGTCTCCCAACTGCTCTCAACCGTTCCTTGTGTGTTCAGTCCTCATTGAGCTATTTGGATGGGTTTTTTTCCTCTCCTCTTTGTCATTCAGTTGATTTACACAATTGTCTGTCTTCATTCCTGAAGAGTTCCCAGAGGAAGTAGAAACTTTTTCCCTTGTCAGTAAGTGACCTAGTTTTGCTGTATTCAAGGTATAAGCTTTCTTGTGTATGTATGCTTCCTCAGATGCAGTGAGACAGAATTTCCTCAAGTTCTACATACAGGAAGATGTGGGAAGGGCAGCCGTCAGGAAAGGCCAGTCAGAGCCAAGATGCATAAGTAAGGCTGAAATTGTATCAAGGAGGCCGGTAAGATCAATGAATGGCAGCAAATTAGCACACAAAATGTGGGAGCTAATGAACATGTGAGAACAAAGCTCTCACGTTTGTGTGCTGATTTGCTGCCACTCATTGATCTTACTGGCCTCCTTGATACCATCTTAGCCTTACTTATGCCTCTTGGCTCTGACTGGCCCTTCCTGACAGCTGCTCCCCCCCCCCATCTTCTTGTATGGTATGGCTTGAGGGAATTCTGTTTTGCTGTATCTGAGGAAGTGTGCTTGCGCACGAAAGCTTATACCCTGAATAAAACTTTGTTGGTCTTAACGGTGCCACCGGACTCAAACTTTGTTCTGCTGCTTCAGACCAACAAGGCCGCCCACCCGGATCTAGTTTTGCTGTGTTTGTGACTGGCATGAGCCGCCTGCTTTGCTCTCAGATACAAAGTGGTGTTGATGATCCATGAAGCTTCTTTCTGCTGAGTCCGACCCTTGATCTGCCAAGGTGGGTGTTGCCTACTCTGACTGGCAGCAGCTCTCTAAGGTCTCAGGCAGAGGTCTGGCGCATCAACTGCGACATGGTCCATAACTTGAGATGCCGGGAATTGAACTGGGGACCTTCTGGCCAAGCCGGGTGCTCTCCCACTGAGCTACAGCCCCAACGTGATCTACCACCAGGGCTGCTTTGCAGTCTATTTCTGCTGTCCTTATGCTTGCAGACAAGTAAAGTTTTTTTTCAGTTTGATGACAGAAAAGTCACCTTTAAGCTGTAGCACTGGGTTGCCATTTTGGCGAATGTGGAGCTGTGGGGTGAATTCGGGCTCCCGGTGAGCCATGGGGCATGACACAGATATGCTTTGCCAAGGCCTGGTGGTTCAGGCACCCCCTGCAAGACTCTTACCATGACATGGCCAGCGTAGTGTAGTAATTCAGAGTGTTAGACCTAGTATCTGGGAGACCCAGATTCGAATCCCCACTTGTGCCAGTAGCGTCCAGTAACCACACGTACCAGATTGGCTAGTGCTGACTATACACACTGGATTTATTTCCACAGATATTTACACACAGTCTTTAAGCACTTATAGACTCCAAATCGTCATGCAGTCCGACAGAGTGCTTCGCATACAAGTCATCCACCAGAGTGAAGTGACTGCTCAAGTACTGTACACAATATATACATACACAGCACCAATCAGTGTCCAGTGCTGATTCATGGTGACATCATTTTGGCTGATGCAACTTAGATGCAGTCCTGTACCTGGTGACACATCATGTGACTCTCTCAACTGTCATTCCAGATCAGGATGATCTACACCATTTAACATTACCAGGCTGTCATCTTGCCCCCATACAGAACAGTATGCCGTCAGTGCCAGGGAAGCTCAATGGGTGACCTTGGGCTAGTCTCACTCAGCCTAACCTACCTCACAGGGTTGTTGTGAGGACAGAATGGAGGAGAGGAGAATGATATTAAGACCCTTTGGGTTCCCATTGGGGAGAGAAGTAGGGTATAAATGAATTAAGTAAATATTTGTCTTTTTTTAGAAACGAGGTAGGTTTTTTGTATTCACGCTGCGTGAGATTTTATGCATGGGATGCAGTTTTAAGCAGGTGAACAGTTCACATGTTTTATCGGGCTCCCTGAGGCTGGCCAAGGCGTCCTTTCAGCTCGCATTTCCCATCATGCTTTGCAAGTCTTCATGGCTTATGTGCCCATCCGTACAGCAAGGCAGCAGCTATAGAGTTACCTCCTAGAGCTTATGCCCTTGTCCTTCCTGCCCTACCCCCAAACAGCCTAGGAGGACAGAAATGCGCACACTTCTGGGGCTGCCCTTCTCATCACCGAGCCATTGAGAAGGGGGGGGGGGCAATAGGCTGTTCTCCCAGAGAGAAGGCAGCTGTGGCGTCCGTCCTTCAAAAGTCTCGACCAGGGAGGCAGCGGCAGCCAGCTGTTCAGATCAAGGTCTGTGCCTATTAGAGGGTCACATCTTATTCGCATTCCAACCATTGGGCTGTTGCTCCCGTTGCAACTCGAGATATTGAAAAGGGCTTTAGGGATTAAAGTATTCAGGAGGGAAATATCCCCTTCCCAGCTGGCTCTTGTGCAAAGAGTGGAGTGGGGGGAATGAACTGGGCTGCTTGATCTGTTCTGGTTGCATTGGGGGGGGGGAATGCATGCCGTCGTGTATCAGCTACCCCTTTCTCCCTTCTCCTCTGCCAAAGGTCTCCAAGCAGTCCTTTCTGTAGGCTTGCTTTGACACTCTTCCCACCTGCCCTATTTTTGCTTCTCCTGCAGCTGCTAGTCTGTCCTTGTTTCTGTTGGCTGATGCGAACAGTACTTCTCTGTAATCCTGTCATCTTCTGATACCATCGGATCCATTTAACTACTGGGGCATCCTCTCTCTGAATCTCTCCAGTTTTGTTGGGGTCCCCAGCCATTTTTGCTCTGTAGGCAGAACAGCATAAAGGGAGCCCTGCAAGTTTCCTGGGGACTGATCTCAACAAGGTGGTGCTCTGGAACGGGCTGGGGCACGCAGAAGAATTAAATTGTAAAGCCCTGGAATGGTTTGAATGGACTGCACCGTTTCCAGCTGTCTGTTTAAAAAGTCCAGTTACGAGTGGGTTTTTCTAAAATGCCATGCACAAAGATTCACAGAAGAGCGAGAGAAGTCCAAGGAGATGAGGCAGGAGATAAATGTTTAAAGTAAATAAAATTTTAAACAAATCACCCCTCCTCTCGGCTTGTGTTGCTGGTTTTCTACGAATGGGGAAATCAGAATACAGACGACAACGTTCCAAAGTGAGATCCTCCGCTTTATTTGGCTTGCCATATCTGACACTGACCAATTTGTCTTCCACTAATGTATCTAGTCCTTCGAAACTGAATTGGTGGACATCGATACAATGATCGCATGAGTTACTTTCTCCTACGGCAGGGCCCACCGAGACCTGGATTACCCAGGCTAGTCCAGTCTCATCAGAACTCAAAAGCTTCGTGGGTTGGCCCTGTTCAGTCAGAGAAGGAAACCCGGGGTTGCTATGCAGGCGATGGCAATGACAAGCCAACTTGGTCTGGACAATTTTGTCTGCTAATTTGCTGCCATTCATTGATCTTACCAGCCTCCTTGATACAATTTCAGCCTTACTTATGCATCTAGGCTCTGACTGGCCTTTCCTGACAGCTGCCCTCCCCCCATCTTCCTGTATGTAGAACTTGAGGAAATTCTGTCTCACTGTATCTGAGGAAGCATGCATACACAAGAAAGCTCATACCTTGAATACAGCAAAACTAGGTCACTTACTGACAAGGGAAAAAGTTTCTACTTCCTCTGGGAACTCTTCAGGAATGAAGACAGACAATTGTGTAAATCAACTTGGTCTGGACAGTAGATTCACGAAAAGCAAGAAGGAAATGCTTCTTTAGACAACAATTAAAATATGGAACTCGCTGCCGGGGGATGTAGTGATGGCCACAGGCACTGACAGCTCTAAAAGGGGATTAGACCGATTCATGGAGGGCAGGTCCACCGGTGACTACTGGTCACTAAAGGGAACCTTCACGTTCAGAGGCACTGAATCTCTGAATAGCAGTGCCAGCAGACAACGTTAGGGGAAGGCCCCAGCTTCTATGCCCTCTTTGTTGGACTGCTAGAGGGACGGGTTAGCCAAGGTGTGAGACAGGATGCTGGACTAGATGGACTGCTGGACTAGATGGACCATGCGCATGAAAGCTTAGACCCAGAATTAAACTTTCTCGGTCAAAGGTGCCACCGGACTCAAACTTTCTTCAACTGGTGGCTATGCTCACTGTTAGTGAAACTGTTATAGTGGTTCCTGCAGGCAGTTCACGAAGACAGGTGTCCCCAAGCCATCTTCCCCGTCCTCAGGAAGCACAAAAAGGAGGAACAGTTTGCCTCCGATGGCACCCACGGCGCAGTCACAGATCCAAGAGGGCTGCAGGAGACCAAGAGATAGATCAAGGTGAGTTGCCATGTTTGTCGGTCTGAAGCAGCAGAAAAGAGCAAGATTCCAGTAGCACCTTCAGGACTAGCAAAAAATTGTGGCAGGGGGGTATGAGCGTTCGTGAGTCACTGCTCGCTTCTTCAGATATTCACTTCTTCGGGTATCTGAAGAAGTGGGCAGTGACCAGGGGTTATTTCGTAGAAAAAGAGGTGCCGGAGCTCATTTGCATAACTCATTACCATAACCTATGCATATGCCACACCCCCTGACATCACCGGAAGTGTGTCAGAAGGCAACACCCACCGTTCAGCTGGACTGTTTTGGATTGCTAGCTAGGGGGGGGGGGGAGAACGTGCAGATCCACCGTCACAGAGGAGGGAGAGCTTGTACCTGAAGGCAGGCCAGGGGCGGGAGGCTCTGCAACTTACCTGGCTGCTTCTTGCTCCTCGTGGCCCAACTGAGAGCAGGGGGCACGGCTTGTTGCATGTGCCCACCCCCTGGGCTCCTTACTGCCGGAGCTCCGCTCCTGTGCGCTCCTGCAGGAAATGACCCCTGGCAGTGACTCAGAAAAGCTCATCCCCTGCCACATATTTTGTTAGATTGTAAGGTGCTCCTGGACTCTTGCTCTTTTCTAAAAACACCAAGAACTTGTGTTGCTGCAACTTGGCAATTGCTAGTTGCCAGCAGAGCACATTCCTTCTTAAAGACAGAGGGATCTCCTGAAGACAGTTTTTCCTCCCCTCAGCAACTAAGGGCAGAGTAAATCACAGTCCCGCCGGGGCCGAAGTTGGATGAAGTGGCTTCTGGGAGCAGGGGAGCGCTTCAACCACCTCCATGTTCTTCACAGGAGAGCTGAAGCATTGCGGCTGGGAATCATGTTCCCTCTAGCTGTGGAGTCTTGTGAGCAAAAATTCTACTTTGTGAGCTACTGACATTAAAGTTGTGAGCAGGTGATGTGGCCACTGCATAAATCAGTTTGCTCTAGAGAGCCATCCTTCCTGAGCTAAGACAAAAAATGTGTGAGCCACAGGCTAAAAAACTGTGAGCTAGCTCACACTAACTCAGCTTAGAGGGAACACTGGGGACAAGCCCCTTGCTTCCTGTTTCCATCATACACAATTTTAGCAAAAGTAAACAGGAGTCCCGTGACCCAACTAACCCCATTTCACTCTAACGGGAGATTCCAAAGTCCACTTCTTCCAACTCAGTGGTAGGGTTGCCACAATACTCCCTCAAAGCTGTGGAGTCATGTGAGCAAAAATTCTACTTTGTGAGCTACTGGCATGAAAGCTGTGAGCAAGCGATTTGGCTACTGCATACATTAGTTTGCTCTGGAGCCCTCCTTCCCGAGCTAAGACAAAAATGTGTGAGCCGGAGGCTAAACAACTGTGAGCTAGCTCACACTAACTCAGCTTAGGGGGGACACTGGGTTGCCAGCTCGTGGTTGGGAAAGACCTGGAGATTTTCAGGGGGGAATGTGGGGGTTGGGGAAGGGAGGGACCTCAACGTAGTATGATGCCATAGAGTCCACCCTCAAAGTTGCCATTGGGCGATTCTGCTTGCCTGTGTACTGGCTTACATGTGATCCATAGGAAGGCCACAGCTTTTTGGTAGTTGTGTCTATTTCTTCTTTGGCAGCTCTGGATTATAGAAGGTCAGCCTCCAGTAGATTGCTCTCAGTTCTTTGGCAGTCGGTGTTACAGTTTTCCCTGTGCAGGTTCTCTCAAGGGAAGACCCTTACGGAGGACACTCCTTAGAGCACGGGCGCTGTAAGGCAGTGAAGCAGAGTATGTGTCCTTAACGGTTCCATACTAGCGTCACCTTGTGCCCGGGTTACTTTAACAGAGGTATGTAAGCCTAATATCTTAATGCTTCTCTGGATAACCGTCTTCTTGACTCTGCATCTAGCATTCGCTCTGCATTTTCTCACCTGGGAGGAAAAAGTGCAGCTCAAAACGACATTCAAATACCCCGGGCCAGCGCCATACTGACTGCAAAGTCACCCCTGAACGGCCAGAAAATGGCCATAAATCCATGCAGAAGGTACCATAAAGACCAATGGTCAAAGGAAACGAAAGCGGCATGCAGTGTGGAGGCTACCCTAAAATCTGATGATCAAAGTAAGTGAAAGCAGCATGCAATGCAGAGGGGAATTTCTGTTTCAATGTGGGCTTGGTTAAAACAACAGAGAGGGAAATCCAATGAATGCAGAATCAGCCATTGTCACCAAGGGGAACTGATCTCTGTCATCTGGAGACCGGCTGTCATTCCAGGAGAGCTCCAGGCCCCACCTGGAGGTTGGCAACTGTACTCAGTGAACGGGTCCCTGGTTTATGAAGGAGGTCTGGAAAAAAAACAGTGGGGTGACGGATCCATGGAAAGCAAGTACAGAGTTAAAATGTAAAACTCCATCTAATTTAGAATCCCAGCTATGCTAAACTAGCTTATACCCAGAGGAGTTATCCATGTTAGTCTGTTGCCGCAAAATAGTAAAAAGCCCAGTAGCACTTTTAAGTCTAACAAACTTTCTTGTGGCATGTGCTTTTGAGAAACACAGCTCTCTTCATCAGATGCATGGAGGGTATCTGATGAAGAGAGCTGTGTTTCTCGAAAGCACATGCCACAAGAAAGTTTGTTAGACTTAAAAGTGCTACTGGGCTTTTTACTAGTTTATACCAGTGCCAGTGTTCCCTCTGAGCTGAGTTAGTGTGAGCTAGCTCACAGATTTTTGGCCTCCGACTCACACCTTTTTGTCTTAGCTCAGGAAGGATGGCTCCAGGACAAACTACTTTATGCAGTAGCCAAATCGCTTGCTCACAACTTTAATGCCAGTAGCTTGCAAAGTAGAATTTTTGCTCACAAGACTCCACAGCTTAGAGGGAGCATTGTAACAGGTGTAGAATTAAAGAATGTTAAAACTGTCTGACAACAAGATGAAAAATCTTAAATTCTGGTTCATTCCAGCTTGATAAGTAGGGTGAAACCTCTTAATAAATCCCCATTCCATCACTGTAGGTTAATTTTCACTATTATTTCAGGAGCCATGAAAGAAAAAGAAATATTTTTGAAATTCAATAAGTAGACCATTTGATCATAAGGGTCCTGGCAGGGCATTTAGGACTCCCTGCCTCCCCCGTCACATCCCCCACCCCTGGCTGCCTCAGGTCCTGCTCCCTTACTCTCAACCTTCACTAGAAAGGCAGGAAAAGTTGCCCTGTGAGAAGGGAGCACTCACTGGAGAAGGCCCTGAAGCTGAGAAAGATTGAAGGTAAAAGAAGGAGGAGACGGCAAAGACTGAGATGGTTAGACAGTGCAACAAACATGAAATTGAGCAAGCTCCGGAGGGTAGCAGAAGACAGGAGGGCCTGGCATGATGTGGTCCATGGGGTCCTGAAGAGTCGGACTGGGCTGTGCGAATGAACAACGAATTGGTGCACACCCTCAGCCAGAAGAGGGAGCTCTTGAGCACTAATTCCTATCAGAAAACCTGAACATGCTTTTGGACAGAGCAGAGGTTATAATAACGGGCATCCCAAATTCGTAACTGAAGCACTGAAAGTATTTCATCCCATTTGTGGCATTGTGTTGTTGTGAAATGGAACTCCATTTGATGGGCACAATACAACCGAAACAATGAAAGATTGAAACAATTTAAGAAGATCTGCTGCTTGGTAAACTGAGTGAACAGACACACACAAAAACCTAAGCGCAAAGTCCTCCTCCTTAAAAGACTCGTCTAAAGAAAAAGATTTCTTTTTAAAAATGTCTGAAAGAAAGCAGTTTTACAGACTGACAACTTTGCCAGACCCTACCCTTTCGGGTTCTGTATGCCATGTAATTTTTAAATTAGGAACTAAGAATCCATCACAGATTATTAATCATTGTGAATTGTTTGAGCATTTTAAGTGTTCCGTTGGAGTTTTCTTGCTGTTGAGATCCCACTGTATTCTTTTCTTACTCCCAAATGCTTATACCCTGGAAAATTTTGTGGGTCCCTAAGCTGCTACTGGACTTGCATGTTGTTCTAGTACTACAAACCTGGAAACCCGCCTAAAAGTATTTTATTCTATGATTAAAAAAAAATCTGCTCTTTTTTGCTCTTTAAAATCTTAAGTCATTACTGCTTGACAGTTGATTTCATAGTTCTCCCTGTTTCCCTGTCAGTTCTGCACAGGTTGTTAGGGAGGGTTAATTTGGAAAACTTAGGTGAAAAGGCAGTCTAAAAGCAATAACTTTATAAAAGCAATAACTTTATAAATAAATATACATACTCTAGTAGTAAACATTCACTGTTTTAAAAAATAAGTAATTTACAATTTTAAATTCACTGTTTGAAAACTGACTGTTTACTACTGGAAATATTTATAACTTGTTTTGAGAAATCTGTTGCATCTGTTACATAAGGAGCGCAGGTAATCTTTCCTTTATATCACAACAACCTTGTGAGGTAGGCGAGGCTGAGTGAGGCCTGGAACTCTGGTCTCCCTCCTCACTCTAACCACTACGCCCTGCTCCCTCTTTTATGCCCTCTCGAAACCTCTGAGTAAGAACATAAGAGAAGCCAATGCTGGATCAGGCCAATGACCCATCCCATCCAGTCCAACACTCTGTCACACAGAGACCAAAAATACCAGGTGCCATCAGGAGGTCCAGCAGTGGGGCCAGGACACTAGAAGCCCTCCCACTGTTGCCCCCCCCAAGCACCAGAATACAGAGCATCACTTGCCCCAGATGAAGAGTTCCTATCTATACCTCATGGCTAATAGCCACTGACGGACCTCTGCTCCATATGTTTATCCAATTCCCTCTTGAAGCTGTCCATGCTTGTAGCTACCACCACCTCCTCTGGCAGGGAATTCCAAGTGTTGATCACTCTTTGGGTGAAGAAGTACTTCCTTTTATCTGTTCTAACCCGACTGCTCAGCAATTTTACTGAGTGTCCACGAGTTCTTGTATTGTGAGAAAGGGAGAAAAGTACTTCTTTCTCTACCTGCTGTATCCCATGCATAATATTATAAACCTCAATCATGTCACCCCCTCAGCCATCGTTTCTCCAAGCTAAGGAGCCCCAAGCACTTTAACCTTTCTTCATAGGGAAAGTGTTCCAACCCTATTATCATTCTAGTTGCCCTTTTCTGCACTTTTCCCAATGAGGTAACCAGAACTGTACACAGTATTCCAAATGAGGTCACACTATTGATTTATACAGGGGCATTATGATACTGGCTGATTTGTTTTCAGTTCCCCTCCTAATAATCCCCAGCATAGTGTTGGACTTTTTTATTGCAGTCACACACTGTCTCAACATTTTCATACTACAACTCCAAGATCTCTCTCTTGGTCAGTCTCTGCCAGTTCGGACCACATCAACGTATACTTATAGTTAGGATTTTTTGCTCCGATGTGCATCACTTTGCACTTGGCCACACTGAATCCCATTTGCCATGTTGACACCCACTCACCCATCCTCGACAGATCCCTTTGGAGTGCCTCACAATCCTCCCTGCTTTTCACCACCCTGAACAACTTCATGTCATCTGCAAATTAAGCCACTTCACTGCCTACTCCCAACTCCAAATAATTAATGAACAAGTTAAAAAGCAATGGACCGAGTACTGATCCCTGCAGTACCCCACTGCTTACCACCCTCCACTGAGAAAATTGCCCATTTATAGTCACTCTGTTTCCTATTAATTAGCCAGTTTTTGATCCACAAAAGGACTAGTCCTTTTATCCCATGACTATTTAGCTTGCTTAGGATCCTTTGATGAGGTACTAGAGAATCTCTGCGTGTGAATTCCACAGGGCCCTCCAAGTTAAGACGGCTGCAGCCAAACAACTTTTGTGGCACATTCAAGGCAGAAAGAGACATATATATGAGGGGAGAGGTTTTCGCAGGCCGGTGTCTGTTTCCAGCTAGGCTCTCTGGCCTGCATTGGCAGCAGTTCCCCCACCCTTCTCCCAGCAGAAGGAAAGAGCAAGAGTCCAAGAGCACCTCCAAGACTAACATTTGTGACAGATCCAGGTGCGGTAGCTGTGTTGGGACTGAAGCAGCAGAACAAAGTTTGAGTGCAGAGGCACCTTTAAGAGCAACAAAGTTTGATTCAAGGCATAAGCTTTTGTGTGTGAGCACACTTCCTCAGATACAGTGAAACAGAATTTCCTCAAACATTACATATAGAAAGAGAAGGGGGGGGATTAGTTGCCAGGAAGGGCCAATTAGAGTCAAGGCCAAGAAAGAAACAAAACTGGTAACTTCCAATTTTTGTTTCCAATTTCGTTTCTGTCTCTTGATTCTTGACAACCAACCCCCCCTTTTCTACATGTAATGACTGAGGAAATTCTGTCTCACTGTGTCTGAGGAAGAGTGCGCATGTACATGAATAAAACTTTGTTGCGGGAGAGGAGGAGCTTTCGGGACTCACGGCTCCCCTCTGCCGCCCGGGTTCTTTCTTTCCTACTGCCCCAGACAGACTCTGCCCATCCTGAGCCGCCTTCTCCCACTCAGTAGTTTTGGGACCCTGCAGGAGAGGAGTGTCTGTCTGTCGTCTTCTTCCTTTTTTGTGCTCCGAGCCTCGCTTCCCGGCCGGCCGCCGCACTGCAGAGCTCGCAGCTGGAGGCCAAAAAAACCCCGACTCCCGTCCCGCTCCAGGCCGGGCGCGGCCGGGGCGAGGCTCC
>NW_015167593.1:63187-144398 GCF_001447785.1 Gekko japonicus | reverse complement strand
GCCCTCGGGGCGGGCGGGGGAAGCGCCGGCTCTCCCGAGGCAGAGTTTGGGGCGGCTGCCTGCCTGGACCCAGCTCCTTCTGCAGCCGCCGGGCTCCTCTTCCCTCGCCTCCCCCTTCGCCGCCGCACCAACTTGGGGGCTCGTAGGGGGACCCGGCTGCGGGTCGCCTCTGCAAAGGATCGGGGGGTGGGGGGGTGGAGGACACCTGCTTAACAGGTTGCTGCAGAGCCCAGGCTCGCCCGGTCTCCTCGTCAGATCGCTGGTGAGTCCCTCGGACGGGAGAACGTCGAGGGAGTCCCGGGTGGCCAGGCGGGCGCCGGCAAACCGCCCCTGCGGGTCTCCTGCCTGGACAACTCCTCGGGGGTCGCGGTGAGACGTGGCTTCCCACCACCGCCGCCACACGTGCGCCGGAAGCTGCCTGGGCCATGCGAGGAGCGTTTGGTCCCCAGTGGGAAGGAAAGTGGTCTTTGGGTAACGCCACCACCGGCATCCCCGGTCCTTTGACGAGGACCAGCCACACTGATGTGAAGCCTGGCTGAAGCCGGTCCCGCTCACCAGAGCGCCTCTTCCTCAGGCTGGATGGAACAAAAGGTGCCAGTGCTCCCTCTACGCTGTGGAGTCTTGTGAGCAAAAGTTCTACCTTGTGAGCAACTGGCCTTAAAGTTGTGGCAAGCGATTTGGCTGCTGCATAAATTAGTTTGCTCCGGAGCCATCCTTCCTGAGCTAAGACAAAAATGTGCAAGCCAGAGGCTAAAAGCCTGTAAGCTAGCTCACGCTAACTCAGTTTAGAGGGAACACTGCCTTCCATGCTGCATATTTCAGCAGAGGTCCGGTGAGCTGAAAAGCTGGCTCTAATGTTCTGGGCCAGTTTGGTTGGTCCTAATGCCTTTGTATCACAGGAACTGGATTCTGCACCGACCGATAGGGTTCTGCAGTTTTTATTTTTTTTAATTTTCTCAGAAAGACGGTGGGAAAATACAAATTCATCAGGTTTGTCAGATAATACGAGTTTGTTACATACATCAAGTAAGGTCAGATATACTACCAAATATATTACAGATTTCAAATATAGAAACAGACATTACAACATCAGTATTACAGAGTTTTCGGATAGATTCTCTCTTTAAAGAGTAAACAAGAACTTTCCTAAAGTTAGCGATAATCTATTAACGATAAAAGAAATTGAATCTTTAACAATTGAACAAACTTCTATGCTAAAATTGAATCACAGTAAAATCCTTACTATTGTCTTAATTGTTTATCTAAATCTCAATTTTATTCTTACCGGTTGTACAATTTTTGAAATAAATTATAAGCTTCATGCTACTACCAGATCCTTTTAGCTAGAATTGCTGGGCATCAAACCCAGGACCTGCTGTATGCCAAGCAGATACTCTGCCGGGGCCCCCCCCCTCACCCTGTCAGTTTACTAAACAATGGAAAACTTCCTTGGTTTGCTTAGTCAAGGAGGTTCCCAAGTGGCCAGATAGGCGATTTCTTCTCCCTCCTTCCCTCCATCTCCCCTCCCCTTTTTCCTATGCACCCTTAGGTGCCATTAGTGATGTCTCTAACTAGTGCCGTAACATGGTTCCATCTGAAATCTGAAACGAAAGGGTGCAGTATTGCTTTGCGTGCGCATGAGTCCTATTTCTAGTGCGTAATCTGCGGACGCTTCATTCATACATGTACTAATCCCCTGATACTACAATCTACCGGTGGTGAACATGAGGTGTGTGAATCGGCAGGAGCTCCTTAAAGTTTCAGGGCTGTTTCTAAGCCCACTCCGATGTCAGTGGGATCCTGGGATCCATTGATCTGGCAGGTGTAGATAGGGAGCTCATCCTTGTTCCCTTGACTGCCTCAGCAACGGAGGCAATCCTGCCAGACCCAGGAGGACTCTGGAATGATAGTTAACATAATTTACTGAGCAATTTGAGTGTGGTTCCTCCGAAGCCGGAGAATGTTGATTTGGTGATGCTGTACTGAGTGACTGATGTGATTGCAAGTATGGAAGTTGGTGGGGGGGGGGCCCTTTGGCATGTGAAACGTCATTGTCTTTTTTTCTGCCCCTGAGTTATTCATCTAGATGTGTGGTGTGATGCTTAAGAGTGTCAGACTAGGCAGGGTCTAAAGTCAGGTGGATAGTCGGGTTGGTCTGAAGCAACAGAACAAAGTTCGAGTCCAGTGGCACCTTTAAGACTAACCGAGTCTGATTCAAGGGATCAGCTTTCATGTGCAGAAACACTTCTTCAGATACACTGAGTAGGATCGGTGAGGTTTGGGTCCCAATCATGCTCCCTCTAAGCTGTGGGGTCTTGTGAGCAAAAATTCTACTTTGTGAGCTACTGGCATGAAAGTTGTGAGTTTGGCTGCTGCATAAATTAGTTTGCTCTGGAGCCCTCCTTCCTGAGCTAAGACAAAATTGTGTGAGCCGGAGGCTAAAAAACTGTGAGCTAGCTCACACTAACTCAGCTTAGAGGGAACACTGATCCCGATCCCCACCCTGCCGTGGAAGCTTGCTGGCTGAGTTGTAACCTGCTTTGGGTCCCTATGAGGGAGAAAGGCAAGTTGTAAAGGAAGATAAATAAAATACACGGTTCAGCTGCTGAAGGTATTCGTGGTCAGGTAAAGTGAGAGGAGGCAAAAGGCTGAGGATAACACTTCTGGAATATTGTGTGATCAGATCACAGTGCTTATTTGCAGCAGACATTCATTCCCAAGGAGATGGTTCTGTAGCCCTTTCCCCCAAACAAACTGGAAGCATTTTCATCATGGCGGCAGAGATGCTTTGAAGAGAACAAAAGCCCGTGACTTGGCCAGGACTGGCTTAGAAACATCTTGTTTCTGGTCTGATTCAGTAGCCGAATTATTATTTATTACAAGCCCTGCCACAGCATAGTCTACTGTAAACAATTCTTGTCTTGTCGATTCGGCTTTTCCGAGTAACCCTGGCATTCCTAACCACACCTGAAATATCTAGTGCATTCCCCCCCCGATTTTCTGCTAACAATAGAGTACATCGGTTCTCCCTGCCCTGTTTTCCCCTCACAACAACCCTGTGTGGTAGATTAGAATGAAGAAGAGAAGACATTGGATTTATACCCCACCCTTCACTCGGAGACTCAGAGCGGCTTACAAACTCCTTTCCCTTCCCCTCCCCACAACAGACACCCTGTAAGGTAGGTGGGGCTGAGAGAGCTCTTTCAAGAACTGCCCTTTCAAGGACAGCTCTTGTCAGAACTATGGCTTGCCCCAGGTCATCCAGCAGGTGCAAGTGGAGGAGTGGGGAATCAAACTCAGTTCTCCCAGATTAGAGTCTGTGCACTTAACCACTACACCAAACTGGCTCTCAGACTGACTGGCTCTAGGCCACTCAGCATGCTTTCTGACAGAGCAGGGATTTGAACTCGCATCTCCCCAACCCTAGTTGGACACTCTAAACCCCGCAGTGAGTTTGTAGCCCTGTTTTACCTGCTCCTTTGTCCTAGTGAGCTGCCCTGGCTTCTACCCAGTGTAGTTTGTGGAGTTTTAGTGCAAAATTGAAGATAGGAGAATGGACTGTGATCTGGGGAGTTCAGCTGTAGCCTCTGCCACCAGCTCCTACAGGCCTGGTCCCCCTGTCTGCAGTATCTATTTATATGCTTCATTTATAGCCCACCCTTCTCATTGAAACAAAAGGCGAATGACAAAATATTTCAAACAATGCATTAAAAACACTATAAGCCATGATGTACCATAAACAATGCAAAAACTGGATTACAGATATTAAAGGTAAAGGTTCCCTTGCTCGAAAGCCAGTCGAGTCCGACTCTAGGGTTGCGGTGCTCATCTCCGTTTCAAAGTCGAAGAGCCAGCACTGTCCGAAGACGTTTCCGTGGTCATGTGGCCGGCATGACTAACCACCAAGGCGCACGGAACGCTGTTACCTTCCCACCGGAGTGGTACCTATTTATCTACTTGCAATTTCTTGCTTTCGAACTGCTAGGTTGGCAGGAGCTGGAACTAGAGACGGGAGCTCACCCCGTCTTGCGGCACCCGGGTCTCGAACTGGTGAACTACTGACCTTCCACGGCCTGCAGTTCAGCGTCTTAACCACGGTGCAGTAAAAGCAAGGCAAAGAGACGCAACAAACTACAAGCCCTGTTCCCTTTATAAATGCAGCTTCTGGTGCCATTCCAGTCTCCTACAACCCTACTTCCTTTATAGCAAAGCCCTCCTGAACAATTCTGTTTTAAAATATTCTGCAGAGCAATAAAAGCACGGGTGCCTTCCTGACTTCCTCGGTAGCCATTCCACGAGGCGGGTAGCCGCAACAGAGAATTGATGGGACATGGCCTTAAAACACTTATTGATGCAGCTCTGTTGCCTGTCTGCCAAACAGACTCCCCAGGTAGCTATGGGGGTGGTAATCATACTGGCCGGCCTTACAGGGCAGTTGTTAAGAATTATGAGAATGTAAAGTGTATGGTGGACTGTAGTGAAGACCCTGTGTAAATGCAAAGTGTAGAGTGAAGACGCCATGCAGTGCAGACACACTGTAAATGCAGAGTGTTGAATCCTAGAAGTAATGTGGAAATTGCCTTGAGTGGAATTCGAATTGAACAGGTTTCTTTCCTTGGTACTCCTACCTACCACAAGGGCAGCTACGATGCCAAGTTTAGAGAACCTGTAAAAATTTATGAGGGGAAGTCTGTGTCCTCAGTTGTCTGCTCTTGTTTTTGAGTGGTTATGTTTTGGGTATATCCACATCTCATAGTTGTATTTGTTTTATGCTGGTGTGATTGTCATGGCTTCTTCTGGAGAATCCTGGGAAATGTAGTTTGTTGAGATGGTAGAGAAATCTCTGATAGGGACACCTTGCCCTTCCCTCTTGCAGAACCGCAATAGCCGGGGTTCTTTGGGAAAGATGGGAACTTGTTGACTTTTTAAAACCAATTTTTAGTCAGTGGCGTAGACACACCTTGGGTTGGCAAGGCGAGACAGGAAGAAAGCTCAGTTCTCGTTTAACATCAAGCGATGAGCTTCTACTGTCCTTTTTGCCTTGGTTCTGCCTGCCTGACTCATCCCTCATTATTCCTCATAATCAAGCCTGGGGAAACAGGAAGGCCTCTCTTGGGGCAAATCCTGGCATCTTTAATAAGAGTTTCCTTCCCAAGTGCTGCTGAGGAACTTGAATTACTAAATGGGCAGCAACAAATAAAGAGATGGCTGTGAATGCAATCTCCAATGAGAACAGTCTCCTTCCATATAAACCTGTGCTCCCCCCCCCCCTTTTGAGGGGGGTGTTCTGCCTGGTGCCTGCCTCCCATTGAGAAATAAATGTTTAGTTTAGGAAAACACATAGGACTCTCTCCCCCTCCCCTGTCATCCACAGTCAGGGCCTCTCCCTTATCTACAAGTTAATGTGTGGTCCAGGTCCCAAAGTGAACATACTCTTGCTTGCTTCCTGTATGCTTTATGATGCCCAAGAACCACCATCTTGGGAGATATTTTGTGGCCGCTCTACAGCCAGTGCCTTGTCTGTAGGAACTACAGAGCCAGTTTGGTGTACTGGTTAGGAGCGCAGACTCTAATCTGGGAGAACCAGGTTTGATTCCCCACTTCTCCACATGCAGCTGCTGGGTGACCTCGGGTCTGTTCTCTCAGGAGCAGTTCTCTCAGAGCTCTCTCAGCCCCATCTACCTCACAGGGTGTCTGTTGTGGGGAGAGGAAGGGAAGAAGATCGTAAGCCACTCTGAGACTCCGAGTGAAGAGTGGGGGTATAAATCCAATCTCTTTTTCTTCCAACCCATGTACAGAGACAGGGATTTTTCACGTCATCTATTCTTGATCCCTTTTGACAAGGATTGAACCTGGGACCTTCTGCGTGGAAAGTAGATGATCTGCCACTGAGCCATGCCTTGCGCCAATAAATACACTTGAGGCTGCGTTCTACTGAGTCAAGTGATTGGTCAAAGCCAGTATTGTCTACTCACGCTGGCAGTGGCTCTTCAGGGTCTTAGGTAGAGGTCTTACGTGACACCTGCTACTGATCCTTTTAACTGGACATGCCAAAGATTGAACATAGAAGAAGAAGAAGAGGAGATTGGATTTATACCCCGCCCTTCACTACCCAAAGGAGTCTCAGAGCGGCTTACAAACTCCTTTCCCTTTCCCTCCCCACAACAGACACCCTGTGAGGTAGGTGGGTTTGAGAGAGCTCTTGACTGAAACTGCTCTTTTTCAAGAACAGCTCTTATCAGAACTACGGCTTGCCCAAGGTCATCCAGCCAGGTGCAAGTGGAGGAGTGGGATTGGGGGGGGTGGGGCAGAACAACCATTAAGATACCAGCTTACGAAAGACATCCATGCATTCTGTGAACTAAGGCAGATCATGAGAGGGAGGGCAGGAAGGGTTGCCTCAGTGCTTAGTTCTTGTGGCCCTTTCTGACACGCCCAGGGAAATGCTGATCGCCACTTTGGGGTCAGGCAGCCGTTTTCCTCCAGGCAAGCTTGGCTGGAGATCCTGGAGGTTTTTTATCATCTGGGTGTGGAACAGTGGTCACTGGGTGTGTGTGAGGGGGAGGTATTTGTGAATTTCCTGCATTGTGCAGGGGGTTGGACTAGATAGAGGTCCCTTCCAATTCTATGATTCTGTGATTTAGTAGAGGGTCAGGTTTGCTTGCATTTTTGCACACCCGTGCATGGTTTATACGGACATTGGTCTGGCCTAAATTTACAAATGTCCAAAGCAGCTTGTTTCCACTTCCCTATCCCCATCCCAATAACTGAACATAGTTTACTGCCTACACATGCCTAGGGATGTCAGCTCCAGGTTAGAAAATTCCGGAAGATTTGGAGGAAGGTGCCTGGGGAGGATGGGGCTTGGGAAGGGGAGGTACCTCAGCTGGGTATGTCATAGAGTCCACCCTCCAAACCAGCCCTCTTCTCTGGGGGAGCTGATCGCTGTAATTCTGAGAGATTGTCAGGCCCTCCCTGGAGGTCTACAACCGTAAGTCCATCAAAGCAGATCTCGGAAGCTAAGCAGAGGCCAACCCTGGCAAGTATTAGGAAGAGCGATCTCCAAGGAATACCAGGACTGGGACGCAGAGGCAGGCAATCAATCCACCTCTCTGAAACAACCTAGCCCCACTAGGGGTCGCCAGAAGTCACCATGACTTCCAGGCTCACAAGCACACACAAAATACAAAAAAAAGAGACAAAAGCTGAAAGATTGTAGGAAGGAGGGAAAAATCTGTGCCCAGGAGTCACCTGGACTATTGGAATGACCGTCAGCTCCCCCCCCCGCCGCCCCATGCCTCCTGCAGGAGAGGTGGTTACACTGCTCTGCAGCACAAAAGGATCCAGGCCTTCCCTAGGAGAATCTGTGAGAGGTTGCTTGAGGCAAGCGAAGGAGATCTTATTATGGTTGGATTATTTGTTCAACGTTTCCAGGAGTTCTTATTTCTGTTAAGCATATTAAAAATGCAACACAGTGTTTTAAAAACACACACACAAAAACTACAAAAAAAACAAACCCTGCAGCAGCAATTCCCGGTGGGATTAAGAGGTTGGGAGGGCATTTTGTGACTCTAAGAAGCTTTGCCTGCAGTCAACGGAAAGACGCCTTTGAGAGGGTTCCTGGATAGGCTGCTGGGGAGAGAAATGGTGTCATTCTGCCCCAAAGCGCTATAACATTTGCGTGGAAGAGACTCTGGTGTTGTCCTCCCCCATGAGGAGTGTTTCAGGCTTTCCCCAGCAAGCGTTATTGGCTGGATTTGGTATAACTCTGCATTCTCATTAGGAACTTTATACAGACTTTAAAAATGACCTTCTACTCAGAATCCCCAGTGGATAATTCCCTCTGTTACGGAATCCATAGTTTTCTGCAAGAATACTCTTTGCTTGTAGCATCAGCCATTGTGCAGTATTGGGGGGGGTGCCTGGGGGGGTGCTTTCATTTTATTTCTCCCTCTTCCCCTTTCATGGTGTATCCAGAGGTTGGAGCAATGAACTCAGGGGAGGGTTGCTGGCTTCAGGTTGGGAAATACCTGGAGATTTGGGGGGTGCAGCCTGAGGAGGGCGGGACTTGGGGAGGGGAGGAACTTTAATGGGGCATGATGCCAAAGAGTCCACCTTCCAGAGCAGCCACTTTCTCCAGATGAGCTGATCTCTGTCGCCTGGAGATCAGATATAATAGCAGGAGATCTCCAGCCACCACCTGGAGGTTGGCAACAGTAGCTCAGAACTATTGTATGTTTGGAATCACGTGCAAAGTGCCTCCATCCAGGTTCAGATCTGTACAGCTCTTTCCTATTTCAAATGTCCTCCGTTAACCCAGAGCTTGGTTACCACGGGGACCAATTACAACTCTAGGGCTCCCCTGGAGAAATAGCCACATGTGCGAAGACTGCTTTCCTCCCAACCTGGAGGCTCCTCTTGCGCTAGCGTGTTCAGGATGGTGGGGGAATCTAGGTGATACAGAGACTGAGAGCCAACCTCTAAAGTCAGAAAAGAGTTATTGAAAAGAAAATAGCATCCCTAACAAGAGCACTAGATCAGCAGATGGATTTCAAAAGAAAATTGGTCATAAATGCGACCCTTTCCCTATTCTTGACATACCCTAGCTGATGCTCAAATAGGGCAAGCTCTAATGATCTTAAGAAGTTACAAAGTTCCTATTTATGTCCCATTACCTAGGAGACTACATGGTCAGCAAAAGATGGTCGCCATAAGTGACGAATTGCGCAGAAGTTCGTTCCCTTCAAAGAATCCGCACCAAGAGACCCTTCCTCCTTGGAGCAAGGGCTTTTATTGAACCTGTGTCTCCACCCCCTTTACACCCCTTCCTCCACCCTCTTGACCTGGGTCCACCCAGGTCGCAGGTGCATCCTGGGAGCCCTCCTGGAAGGCATTCTGGGAAATCACCAGGAATCTCCTGGAGATTTCCTAGCACCAAATTCCTTAAGTATTCTCCCTACCAGGGCCATTAGCATACGTATAGATGTAATCTAGCAGGCAATTGACCTGGTTCCCTGCCATTTCCAGAGAGGGGAGAAAACCACACCACGCATGGCACATCGTTGGTTTAAATGGAAAGAGGGAGTCCTGGATGAAGAGAACATTCTCATGGCATTCTGGTTATGACCCGTAATTCCCTGGCATTTCTTTTGCAGATGATGCCCAAGGAGGACCTTTATCCCGAGATAGTGGGTACCGAGTCCTTGAGCTGAAATGTGACTTTCATTTGATGGATTTTAATGCTAATCTCATGGAGCAGTTGAGATCGGCTGTGCCTGGCATATGGTTTGCCACCTGCAAGGATAGTGGGCATCCCATGCTAGGCTGGTGGGTAGCCTGGCAAAGGCTGAAGCAGAGGCTTTGGCGGGGTTACGGTAAAGCATATACAGTGACCAGTGGGGTGTTTGTTTATTTCAATATTTGTACCCTGCCTTTCCTCTTGGTTCAAGGGTATGAACTGGTTGTACACTCTGTGGGTTACAGTGCAACTCACAGGCACCCATAAACACCCATAAACACTGCTGGCAGGCAGGACAGGGCAATGGTTAAGCTGTTCGTGCATGAAAAATAAACCGAATGGATGGGAAGCCAGGAGGCCTGGGCAGTAAGTCAGGGGGCCTGGCCCCAAGATGCCCCACTGTGGCTATGGGCCTGATCCTCTTAGCTGGAGATGCCAGGGATTGGACCTGAGACCTTCTGCATGCCACACAGATACTCTGCCCCTGAGCCACACTCCTTTGGTCATGGGGTTAGGGCAGCGGGGTAAAATTCCAGGGCTGTCAGCTATCATGGCTTCTTCCATGCAAGTCTGCTTGTGATAACTACTGAATACGTAAACTGGAGATAGAAAGGAACATTCTGGCACCAACCTTTCAGCTACATTGAATGTTAAGTTTGTAGTTAATTTCTGTGGTATTTTTGTGGATCTTGTGAAGATCCGTCCCTTCAAAGCCACGTGGTTGTGACTGCACACATTCACAGGAACCAAATGGTACCATTCTCATTGCCACATGGGAGTACTACCATTAGTACTGCAGTCTGGTGTGACCTCACCAAGACCAGTCCCGTGAGTCTCAGGGACTGGGAGTGTGGGGACTTGCCAGTTCCGGCTTGGGAAATTCCTGGAGATTTGGAGCGTAGTACCTGGGGGTATGGAGTTTGGGGAGGGGAGGTAACTCGGTGGGGATGGGATACCATAGAGTCCAGCCTCCAAAGCTGCCCTTTCCTCCAGGGGGAACTGGTCTCCGTAGTCTGGAGGGAAGGTCAGTAGTGGTGAGCAAGTGGCTTTTCAGGCCAGGCTAAGTTAGCTGTTTGCATCATAAGAACATAAGAGTTGCCAATGTTGGATCAGGCCAAAGGCCCAACCTGTCCAACACTCTGTATCACGCAGTGGCCAGAAATGCCAGTGCCATCAGGAGGTCCACCAGTGGGGCCAGGACAGTAGAAGCCCTTCCACTGTTGACCCCCCCAAGCATCAAGATGACAGAGCATCACTTACCCCAATCTATACCTTGTGGCTAATAGCCACTGACGGACCTCTGTTCCATATGCTTATCTAATTCCCTTTTGAAGCCGTCCATGCTTGTAGCCGCCACCACTTCCTGTGGCAGTGAATTCCAAGTGTTAATCACTCTTTGGGTGAAGAAGTACTTCCTTTTATCCGTTCTAACCCGACCGCTCAGCAATTTCATGGAGTGCCCACGAGTTCTTGTATTGTGAGAAAGGGAGAAAAGTAACCTCTTTCTCTACCTGCTCTTTCCCATGCATAATCTTATAAACCTCAATCATGTCACCCCTCAGTCGTCGTTTCTCCAAGCTAAAGAGCCCTAAGCGCCTTAACCTTTCCTCATAGGGAAAGTATTCCAACCCTTTTATCATTCGAGTTGCCCTTTTCTGCACTTTTTCCAAAGCTATAATATCCTTTTTAAGGTGTGGTGACCAGAATTGCACACAGTATCCCAGCCATAAACTAAAATCCTTATCTTTGAAAAAATACATTTTTGCAAATTATAGTAACAACAAGAAGGAGAGATTGGATTTATACCCCGCCCTTCACTTGTAGTCTCAGAGCGGCCTACAAACTCCTTTCCCTTCCCCTCCCCACAACAGACACCCTGTGAGGTGGGTGGGGCTGAGAGAGCTCTTGACACAAATGGCTCTTTTTCAAGGACAGCTGTGCCAGAGCTTGTGACTGACCCAAGGTCACATCAGCAGGTGCAAGTGGAGGAGTGTGGAATCAAACCTGGTTCTCCCAGATTAGAGTCCGCACACTTAACCATTACACCAAACAAAGCTTAAGTGTCTAAAGCGGCAGACTTTTAAAAAGAGAGAAAAACAGTAACCTCAATCTGCAAATTAAGTGTGGATTTCCAGACGTGTATAAAAGGTTCCCAAACACTAATGAACTTTGTTTTCGACTGTCTTCCCTCCTTCCAGTGTTGCTTCTCGGTCAGCTTGGCCAGTTTCACAGTTTGCCAGATCTTTCAAATCTGCTCTTTAATTGACAGGTTTTTAGGAGCATGCTGTTTTGAATAATAATTTTTGTGACCGTTAGCAAATTGGCAGTTCCGTGAAAACGAGTCTTCGCTGCATCATGATTCTGTGGCTTGCTTTGCAACTTTAGTGCAGAAGGTTGTTCCTTTTGCAGGAGATGTGACTCTCTGGGGAATTCGGCAGGCTACTGGATTACCTGTTGTTAGTGTTGCCAATCTCCAGGTGAAGCCAGGATATCTCCTGGAATACCAGCTGATCTCCAGACTATAGAGATCAGTTCCCCTGGAGAAAATGGCTGCTGTGGAGGGTGGACTCTCTGGCGTTATACCCCAATGAAGTCAGCAAGCTAGTGGGTTATCTGTTGTTAGGGTTGCCAACCTCCAGGTGAAAAGAAAAACTTCATTGATTCATAAGAACATATGATGGGAGAAGCCACTGTGAGATCAGGCCAATGGCCCATCCAGTCCAACACTGTCACACAGTGACCAAAAATACCAGGTGCCATCAGGAGGTCCAGCAGTGGGGCCAGGACACTAGAAGCCCTCCCACTGTTGCCCCCCCCCCACCAAGCACCAAGAATACAGAGCATCACTTGCCCCAGACTGAGAGTAACTAATAGCCACTGATGGACCTCTGCTCCATATGTTCATCCAATTCTCCCTTGAAGCCATCCAAGCTTGTAGCCACCGCCACCTCCTGTGGCAGTGAATTCCATGTGCTAATCACTCTTTGGGTGAAGAAGGACTTCCTTTTATCTGTTCTAACCCGACTGCTCAGCAATTTCATTGTTCTTGTATTGTGAGAAAGGGAGAAAAGTATTTCTTTTTCTACCTGCTCTATTCCATGCATAATCTTATAAACCTCGACCATGTCACCCCTCAGCCGTCGTTTCTCCAAGCTAAGGAGCCCCAAGCGTTTTAACCTTTCTTCATAGGGAAAGTGTTCCAATCCTTTTATCATTCTAGTTGTGCATTTCTGCACTTTTTCCAATGCTATAATATCCTTTTTGAGGTGTGGTGACCAGAACTGTACACAGTACTCCAAATGAGGTCACACCATCGATTTACACAGGGGCATAAATCGATCATGGCTGATTTGTTTTCAGTTCCCTTCCTAATAATCCCCAGCATAGCGTTGGCCTTTTTTATTGCAGTCGCACACTTTCTAGACATTTTCATTGAGTTATCTACTACAACTCCAAGATCTCTCTCTTGGTCAGTCTCTGCCAGTCTTTGTCATAATACTCATTCATGAAACATTTCACATATATACCGTACAAATCCTCAGTGAAGTTCAATCGAGTGTAAAGCATAAAGCGTCCATTTGCTAATATGCACACCAAAGGTTTCTCAATAAATCTTGTGGCAATAAGGACAAACCTCTTGTCATAAATACACAATATGTCTCCCAAAGAACCTTGTGGCAAAAAGAAAAAGTCTCTTCTTATAACACTGACATAGACACAAAGTCTCTAGTCACTCTGTAGATGTATAAAACACATTAGAGATGTGCGGCAGATTCCAAATGCTGTTACTCCCCTCTGTCCTCTTATTTGTAATTTCTTCTTACATTTGAACAGTTTTATTGGACAAGGTCATTTCATCTGACGGACTTCTGCAGATAGAATCCATTTCAAGGACACTTTATCAAAGACGGAACTCCACACTGTCCAAACATCATATTCGTCTTCACGTCTCACAGAATGCACTCAAGAACAATCACGATTCACTCTGTGCCAAAATTTTCAGTCAATTTTTGTCTCTATTTTCTGTGGTTCTTTTTTTTTGTACAACCTCCAGGTGAAGTCAGGTCAGGACATCTAGAACAGTGGTGGCGAACCTATGGCACGGGTGCCAGAGGTGGCACTCAGAGCCCTCTCTGTGGGCATGTGTGCCATCGCCCCAGCCAGGCCCAGACCATCATTAAAGTGTCAAATTCTATGCCAAATAATTTTAAGTAAATGAAAGCATTTGGGATTGCTTTCCTTACTTTGTTTGGATCATCTTAAGTTAATGTATGAGTTGTTTTTTCTACAGTAAAACCTCAGTATTCAGGTTAAATTGCCGTGTTGGCACTTTGCGATAAATAAGTGGGTTTTGGGTTGCAGTTTGGGCACTCGGTCTCTAAAAGGTTCGCCATCACTGTCCTAGAATTACAGCTCATCTCCAGACTACAGAGATCGGTTCCTCTGGAGAAAATGGCTGCTTTGGAGGATGGACTCTGTGGCATTCTACCCTGCTGAGGCCCCTCCTCTCCTCAAACCCCACCCTCCCAAACTCTCCAGGAATTTGCCCACCCGGAACTGGCAGCCCTGTGGCTGTTTTGGTTTAGGGCAGAAATGGTGCCATGGTTGTTCTGTGGTGGAGTGGCAGAGAATCCTGAACCGCCAAGGGTTTCAGAACTCCTAGTCGCGTACATACAAACCTCATGTTTCTATTGCTGATTTATGCCCCCTTAGCCCCGTCGGAGTTCTTTTCTAGTTGTTTGTTGTAGGGGGAGGGAAACTTTTCAGGGGTTATTTTTAAATAACCTCGTTGGGCCACAAACTCGCACTCATGCAACTTTAAAAATATCCCTTTGTGCATGTGCATTTTTTCCCATGCAGTTGTTATGTTTGGCCGGAAACTGTGCAGAGGGATTCTGAAGTGATATGTCTGCTCTTTTCACATATAAAGTGGGCTGGGGAGTTTCTTTTTTTAGCATCCGAAGAAGAGTGTGGGTCAGAAGAGCTAAACCCTTCTTCACATCCTTGCTGTGTTCTGTCCATGCCAAGCTTTGACACAGGAAGTCTGCTGGGCTGGGCGGGGAACAGACCCTCCCCTCCCCATGCCTCGCTGCTAAAAATCCTGCACCAAACCACACTGCATTCCATGACTTGCATATATTCCCTGTTTCATAATTTATTCTGAATTCATGTTTAAGGGGGTGGGGCTGTGGCATAGCGGTAGAGTGTCTTCTTTGCATGCAGAAAGCCCTAGTTTCTGTTGAAATATGCAAGGTCTATTGTCCATAGATAAAGGAAATGACAAGAACATCCTGCAGGGGGCAGCAGAGGGGACAACTAGTTAGCATAGTGAGATTACGGACTTCCTACTGTCTTCAAATAGTCTCCTTCCTGTCTCCTGTTTGGCTTAGTTAGGCTCTTCCTGCTCCTGGTGAGAGCTGTTAGGTTACTGACTCTCTCCCTGCTAGTTAGACAGTTAGACTTCTCTTTCTGTCTCCTCTTTCTTACAAAGTTTGTTCCCTTCTCTTAATAAACCTACTTTATTATTTAAACAGCTTATGCTCCGCTTTACTGCATATCAACGTTCTGCCAACCGTTTCAAAACCCTGCTGCTGACTCCAGTTAAACAGATCAGGGAATGGATAATATGAAAGGCCTCTACCTAAGACAAAGGAGAGCTGCTGCCCGTTAGAGCAGCCCATGCAGTCCTGGATAAATCTGGTATAAGGTAACAGTAAAGGTTCCCTTGCTTGAAAGCCAGTCGAATCCGAATCATCTCCGTTTCAAAGCCAAAGAGCCAGCGCTGTCCGAAGACGTTTCCGTGGTCATGTGGCCGGCATGACTAAACACCAAGGCACACGGAACGCTGTTACCTTCCCACTGAAGTGGTACCTATTTATCTGCTTGCAATTTCTTGCTTTCGAACTGCTAGATTGGCAGGAGCTGGAACTAGAGACGGGAGCTCACTCCGTCATGCGGCACCCGGGTCTCGAACTGCTGAACTACCGACCTTCCACAGCCTGCAGTTCAGCGTCTTAACCACTTGAGCCACCGCAGCTCCTTAAATCTGGTATAAGGCAGCTTCATTTTAGGGTTGCCAGGTCCTACCTGGCATCCAGCGGGGGGCTCCTGGGTCCTTCCTGGGATCTTCTGCTGCACATGTGAAGTGTGTGCAGCATGATGACATAACCCGGAAGTGATATCATCATGCCACCAACATCGGGGTGACACTCTAGGTTTTTTTTGGCAAAACTCTATGGTTTTTTGCCTTCAAAACCACAAGAGTTTTCCCAAAAAACTAGAGCATCACCCCCCTGACATCGGCGACTTCCAGGTGACATCATAGCATCGGGGACCTTGCCTGGCGACGTCCATGTTCAGTGTGGGGCTTCTCCCACCAGCCAACTGGAGACGGCAGATCAAAGCCCTGAAAAGTGGGGGCTGGGAACCCTACTTCATTGGTATTCTGCTTCTAGTAGAAAAAAGCTACACAAGTCATAGAGCTTCTGTTCTTGACTATTGGGAATACTGTTCACACTCTCCGTGAGAGTTGAAAAACCCAGATATTGCATACATGTTTCCAAGTTTGCTGGAAGAATCTTGAGGACTAGGAAGTTCAAACGTCCCCTCTTAAAAAATACAGATTTGCAAGTTGCTGAATTCTGTGCCCAGTACCAGTTTCTCTGGTGTGGTTGTAGATGGCAGAAATCCATGACTGCAGAATACATACCTTGCCTTTGAAGCAAGTGCTCTTTTTAGTGCTGAACGCCACAGTGCCTTCCCATACAGTCTGTGGATGAAGGGGGGAAATGTAACTTTCAAGTCCTGAGTGAAGGCGGTGTGTCTGTTCAGCCTGCGATGATGCGGGGGTGGGGAGTGAGCCCAAAGAACCAGGAGTATACTGGAGGCGATGAAAAGCCGAGGTTTTGCGATAATGGGTCTCGGCCTAATATTATCCCTTGCCACCAGCAGAGCGATTAGGGGACCTGGCTTCACTCTGGCATTTTAGTGGCAGCCTAATAGCTTGTAATGTTGAGCTTTGTGGTGAGCTTAGAGCACTTCCCACAGAGGGATCCTGAGGAAACGTTGGGCTGTTCCGGAAGTCCTTTGGTGTTGGCCAGGTCCCATCTTGCTTCCTTTTGTCAAACCGTATCTGGGAGACTTGCTAATCAACATCTTGCTGGTTCCCCCCCTTGGTTCCAAGGGGATCCCTTCATCTCTGGCCTGGCGCATCTCATCCGGCTTTTCCTCTTCCTGCTGTTCTGAAGGGCTGGGCTGCCCGGGGAGGTGTTTGATCAGAGAGAACTAGGCCGGCTCGCTTAAAATATTAATCGGTTTCTTCCTTTGCTGACGCTGAAACACCTTGCAGCGTTTCTCTGGCCGCGTTGCGTAGGCGAGCATCAGCCAGCCTCCCCACTAAGACTGCACCAGCTTGGCTTTAATGGAGTATTGACTTCTCTACAAACAGGGCCGGTGGCAGAATTACTGTGTTTACTAGTCTGGTTGGTATGTTGAAGGGGGTCCAAATGGATTCGAACTAGTGCTGTCAACCAATTAAAGAATTGTTAGGTGATTGATGATAATGCTTTTTTAAAAAAAAATTACACTGATACTTAGCCCTTACATTGTACTTTCAGTGTTCAAAGGGCTTCATACATGCTATCTTGTTCTAATCTTTTACAACAGTGCTGTAAATAAGACTGGTGGTGTTCTTATTGTCCCTATACTGGCGATGAGGCTGAGAGCAACAGTTGTCTTAAAGCAATAATCCCCAGTGTGGCACCCACCAATGTATTTCCTGATGGCTGCTTGCTTTTCCCCTACATAGGTTCCCAAACGTATTTGGCTTACCGCCAAAAGGCTGCTTTAGATAGGTTCTAGACTCTTCTTTCTTTATGCCACCGCACCCTTATTTATATTTAACACCCCCCAATTGCACCCAAGGCTCCAACTGCCCACCTGGATCATTTCAACACCCTGAGGGGGTGGTGTTGCCCACTTTGGGAACCAGTGCGGCCTAAAGTTAAGGGCCAGTCATCATGGTCCTGCACTCCTTTTGATATGGGTGGGGGGAATTCAGAAGTTCCAAGGAGGCATCATCTCTGGGTTTGAAGGGAACATCTCTCCAGAAACTGATGCCTCCATCACAGATGATCCTGAGCAGAGAACTGCCCAGTATTTGGGATTGCTCCCTCCCCATGGCAGCCATTTTGTAGAGATATACACTGCCCTTTTTCAGAATTCTGAAACTACCCACAGGTTTAACAGGTTTGGGGACCCTGTCCCTTAAGCCAACCTAGTGAGTTTGGGATAGAGATGGGCCTCCCAGGTCACAGGTCATTAGCTTAGCTACTGTGTTATACCACTTCACTCCGATCTAGGGCTGCCAAGTGGGGGCGGGGGGTGGGTAAACCCCCGCTTTGGAGGCCCGATTTCCGCCGCTGCGGAATCGGGCCCCGGGAGGAACTCTGCCCCCCGAAGCGCAGCGTGACTGCGTCACCAGAGGTGACGCAACCACGTTGATCACGTTGGGGGCGTGGCCCGGATCGTTGGAGGGAAAACTCTATGGTTTTCCCTCCGATGATCAGGGCCACGCCCTCAACGTGGTCGACGTCGCACCGGTGAGTTTTTTAGACTTGGCAACCCTACTCTGATCTGATTACTTTTAATATTTCAATAGATCAAAATGGGTAGCCATGTTAGTCCATCTGTAGTAGTAGAAAAGAGTAAGAGTCCAGTAACACTTTAAAGCCTAACAAAATTTGGGGGGGGAGGGTATCATCCCCTCCCGCCACAAATTTTGGTAGTCTTTAAGGTGCTACTGGACTCTTAATCTTTTCTAATATTTCGATAGATTTGCTTCTTACACATTTTTGGCATAAGTCTCCGTGTTTTTGAGATCTTGAAGGAACTATGAGATTACCTGTGCTTATGAACTTGTAAATTTGTCATTCCTTGTTGGTGGACGCTACTCAATCCTTCTTCAGTCCTTCTTGCAAGACGAAGGAGAGGGAAGGAGGCTGTAGGCAAAACAAGCTGGATCTCCTCATGTTTGTCCCCTTTGCAGCACTGTCTGAGGAGCCGCTCAGCATGGCCGGCCGGAAGTGCAACACCATCTACAAGGGCTTTGCGGATTGCCTGATCAGCCTCGGGGACAGCATGTCTCAGAGTGTTCAGCAACAGCAGGACGAGAGCAGCCAAGAACTGCAGGAGTTGGAGACCATTTGCAAGTGAGGACGGGGTGACCGGAATATGGGGTTTTCAGATGTCCACCACTATACTCTTTGGCAGATAATTCTGCATGTCTAAAAATGCATCTTTTCATAAAATTACTGGGTTGCCAACTTTGGGTCTGGAGATTTTGGAGAGCCTAGGAAAGATGGGGTTTGGGGAGGGGAGACAGCTCAGCAGGGTATAACGCCATAGAGTCCGCCCTCCAAGCAGCCATTTTCCCTAGGAGAACTGACTTCAGAGATCAGTTGTAATTCTGGAACATCTCCAGGCCCCACCTGGAAACTGGCAACCGTATGGGTTGGATCCTACCAGTTTTTCTGCCATATAAGATGGAGAAGGGGACCATTTTGACCTCTGAAAAGGCTGGGCTTGGAGATCATTGGACTTGCGTAGTCAAATGATGTCAAATAGAGAAGCTAGTAGGGTCCAACTGAATTCAGTTGGCCCTTTCAAAGTTGGCCCTTTCAAAGTTGTGATTAACCCCCCCCCCCCCCTCCCACAGGTGACTATCAGGAGTAAGCATAAAGATGGATCCACACCATGGGAGTAGATGACAGATATATTTCAGCTTTGTTTTACACACAAATTATAAAACATATTAAGTATGCTTCCCCCACTTCCCCAAGCAACTATTTTTGGCTGTTGGAAAAGCTTTTGAGGTACACATCAAATTTACATGGCATACCTTTTTAAAAAGCTAAACATAATTTATGTGAACACGCTAAACCAAATCCTAGTCTATTTAAGGCATTGGAATCTATCTTAAATTTTGGGAGAAACCCACATTATTTAGCAGATTGTAGCGGGTTTTTTTTAAGAAAAAAGCGCGCGCGCACACACACATATAGTGGCACATGGAGGGAATTATTCACACTGGACCACATGAGGCCAGATCTAAAGATAGACCTTAGCAGCCATGTTCTCTCATACCCACCAGGGTTTCCTTTCATATTAAATATAATTCTACTGAACCCATGTCGAACCTTCTACTGAGTCTTGGTTTATCAGGGTCTGAATTGTCTACTCACACTGGGAATCTGGGAACTTCTGCATGCACGGCAGATGCTCTGCTGCTCAGCTATAGCCCGTCTCCCTGCTGCGAGTGAACGAGAGCACACTTTATTATTTATTGTATCTCACTTCATAGGAGTGCTTTCAAAATGGTATAGATGGAGAAACATAGAACAGCTGTAGTCGGAGACGGTGGCTCAGTAGTAGAACAAATGCTTTACATGCGGAAAGTTCTAGGTTCAGTTCCTGGCCTCTTAAAGGAAGTGTGGGGAAAAGGTCTTGCTGTACCTGAGACCCCGAAGGGGCTACTAAGAAGAGATTGGATTTATACCCCGCTCTTCACTACCTGAAGGAGTCTCAGAGTAGTTTACAATCCCTTTCCCTTCCCCTCCCCACAACAGACACCCTGTGAGGTAGGTGGGGCTGAGAGAGCTCTCTTGAGAACTGCCCTTGAGAGAACAGCTCTGAAAGAACTTATAACTGACTCAAGGTCACACCAGCAGCTGCACGTAGAGGAGCGGGGAATCAAACCCAGTTCTCCGGATTAGAGTCCACCGCTCTTAACCATGGCACCAAACTTGGCTCTCTACTAATCAGCAGTGAGCAAGAGGTACCAATGGTCTGACAGTGTACACGGCAGCTTCATAGATGTCCATCTGCCTCAAGGCCACCACAAGATTTATCCAGTTCCTGCAGGGTTAAGCATTCCTTGTAAGAACTTCGTAATACTTGAGGCAGTTGTCAGATGGATATGGCAGATCCAAAGGTCTAGATCAAGAACAGATGGATAAGTGCGGTGGGGATGAGGGAAGAGACGCTGAGAAGGAAGTGGACTGAGAAGGGCTTTGGTATAAAGATGGTTTGCTTCAACAAAGGAAAGGGGTAGAACGCAGGAAGTTCAGTGTGGGGGAGGGGGGAAACAGGAGAAGAAGCCCAAATCAGATAAGGGTTAGAAACTGGTGGCCCTCGAATGGGAATTCGACCAGAGAGCGGGATGCTATTCCAGCCTCCAACAAGAGAAGCAGTCCCTTGCGAGTGGGGAGAGAAGGAATATTATACAAGGTGTGGGAGGGGATGTGATCTGGAATAGATACAGACACCTGGGAGCAATGCTCCCTCTAAGCTGTGGAGTCTTGTGAGCAAAAAATTCTACTTTGTGAGCCACTGGCATTAAAGTCGTGAGAGAGCGATTTGGCTACAGCATGAGTTAGTTTGCTCTCTGGAGCCCTCCTTCCTGAGCGAAGACAAAAAAGGTGTGAGCCGGAAGCTAAAAAACTGTGAGCTAGCTCACACTAACTCAGCTTAGAGGGAACACTGCCTGGGAGTTCTGTGCATGTGCTGTAAGGTGCTGCAGGGTGACTGTAAGGAAAAAGCCACAGCCTTGCAGTTAAAGTTGATGTGCATATGCTGCACTTGAACCAAGTATAGGGATGACAATTTCGGGCATGGCTGCCCAGCCCGTTGGGGAATACAACCGCTGCTCTGTGCAGCTATTTTTACGTAGGGAAGTGCTTCAGTGAAGAGCCCCCCAAAGACTAGCTGCGAGTCCTGCTTGGCGCTCACTCGGATTCCCTCTTCCGCAGGTCCTGGGATGACTTCCACACCTGTGCCAGCCAGGTGCTGTCCCGATGCCCCGACGAGGCAGCAGCCATCTGGGAGTCGCTTCGGCAAGAGTCCCGGAAGTTCCAGTTCCAAGGAAACCTCCACGACCTGTGTAGCTCGCGGGCCCAGCCGGCTGGCAACGGAAGAGCTCTGGATGTGGATGAAACCAACAAGGAAACCCTGCGGGGGTCGGCCCGGCTTCCGCGGCCCAGCCTCTGGGGCAGCCTGACTCTCGTGACTCTACTGCTCGCTTTGGCGCCTTTGGCCTAGCCGAGGAGTGGGGGGAGGGGGAGGCCCTCCTCCCTTGCGGCCCGCCGTAGTACAGACTGGTTGCCCGGGCACTGCCCTGTCCCAGGGACTCGGTTCAGACTCAGAAGTTGGCAGCCTCTGCCCATGCAGGGGCAGGGTGGCTCGCTGGGTGAAGGAGGCAAGGGGACGTGAGCTCACCGCCCTCTGCCTGCCCTGCTCAGGAGACCTGGCTAGTGATAAAGGTGCTCCCTTTGGCTCTGTGCCAGTCTGCAACCTGCAGGCACCCCCCGACGTTGCCCTGTCCTCCCGCCGCCCGTGTTTCTCCACCTTACATACCTTCCTAGCTTTCCAGCCCTTCTTCCCCCCCGGACTCTCCTGTTGCCCTCGGCCCGGGAGACCTCTAGAAATAGCATCTCAGAGCCACAACCCTTGTAGCAATGAGAGTGTCGGCTCGGCCCACTCTTTGCACCATCCTCACGGGTTGCTGGTGCTCCGGGGAGACCTAGAGGTGGTCGTGCCAGTGTGAAATGGCAGCCGATGTCTCTTCGTATGGAGAGAGTCCTGCGACATGCTCGGAGCAAAACCCAGGGTATGCACAGATACACTCTGTGCACACCGAATTCTGCGCATATGTATTTGGCTAATTGCATATGGCTCTTCTCTCCACTGCCTCCAGTGTGCCCAAGAGAGGCTTGTGGCTGGACATCCCGATCTGCAACCATCAGTCATTCCTTGGGCTTGCTGGACCTCCATTATTATTATTTTGCCATTTTGAAGGGTGCAGTTCCTTCACTGGTGGGATTTTGTTTGTTTGTTTGTGTGCCTGTGGAGTTTCCCCCCCCCCTTTTCCCCTGAGCTCCCTGCAGCATTGCATTTACCCACTGGGCACAGATGGTAGAGGAACTGGCTTGTACAATAGGCAATGCCAAAAGGATCCTCTGTGACCCCCCTGAACTGACACACATTCTGTAGGGGATGCCAGCCTCCAGGTGGGACCTGGGGACCCCCTGGAATTAAAGCCCATCTCTAGACTACAGAGGTCAGGTCCCCTGGAGAAAATGGATGCTCTGGAGGGTGGACTCTGTGGTATTGTGCCCCACTGAGGTCCCTGTCCTCCCCGGGCTCCATCTCCAAATCTCCAGGAGTTTCCCAACCTGGATCTGGCAACTCTACCCCCTCATCCACTGCTGATGGCCAGGGGGCACCTGGCAACCCCAGATTCCTGCCCCATTGCCCTGCCAGAGCAAGTGGTCTTCAATCCATGGGTTGTGACCCTCGAGTAGCTTTCAGAGCCACACCCGCCATGTTTTGGGCCCCTGCAGAGCCGCCTGCCTTTATTTTCATCTTTATTTTATTACTGCTTTTGGAAGCATCTGTTGCTAGTGTGCATGCACGGAGAGCAAGGATCCCGTGCTTCCTGCCTCTCTCTCTCTCTCTGCGCACGCGTTTGATGAGAGAATCAGCAGGGTGGTAACGCAATGTTCCCTCTAAGCTGAGTTAGTTTCAGCTAGCTCACTGTTTTTTAGCCTACAGCTCACACATTTTTGTCTTAGCTCAGGAAGGATGGCTCCAGAGCAAACTAATTTATGCAGCAGCCAAATCAGTCGCTCACAACTTTAATGCCAGGAGCTCACAAAGTAGAAGTTTTGCTCACAAGACTCCACAGCTTAGAGGGAACATTGGTGGTAAGCTCATTCAATGGTGCAGCAGCTTCCGTATGTTTTAATGCTGGTGCCAGGGCCAGACCAAGTTTTCTGTTTTGTGCTTCTGTGTATGCCCTAGACAAGTTCTGACTCTGGCACCCCACCTCCATTGAATACAACGGATACTGTGAAGCCTAGAGCAAACGTTTTACTAAGTAGGCATTCAAAATGCACAGTGTAAAAAATTTAAAAAGCTCTCCAAAAGTTCCCATCCTGGCAGCTGGAGAAGGCCAGAGCTAACCGATATGGAGATTCTAGAAGCCCGCTGATGCTAAGCTTCACTTCAAGCCAGTAGAATAAGCCCTTCTTGCCTTTGTCGGGCACCCCTCGAAATCTGGTGCCCGAGGCAATTGCCTAGCTTTGCCTACTGGTCTGGCCGACCCAGCAGGCATCCCTCCCTGCAAAAGCTTTTCCTGCCTGCTCCTCGCCTGCCACAGACTGGACCAGCCAGCCCTGCCAGTGGGCCCTGCCAGTGCTCTGTCTGTGCTAGCAATACAGTGCTCCCCACCCCACCAGTGAGGTCATCACTCTGGCCCCTCCCCTTCCCGTCATGTGCTTGCAGCTCAGTGCGTGCCATACTGATTCTGGGGCAGGGGCACAGGTTGAAGTCAGTCACAGACCTAGGAAGGCTGAAAGACATTGCGTTAGAGCGTGTCTCTGCGTCTGGCTCTCTCGGGGCTAGATCCGGAACACGCTTTTGTATAATTAATTTCTTTCTCGTGGAGACATTTTGGGGAGGCGGCTAGTTAGGAGATGTTTACCCAAGGAGGATATTGGGGGGGGGGGGGCTTTCCAGTATGGTCTGGGATCCATTCAGACGGCTCCTCTGTTACTGCCGCACAGGTGTCTCAAAACGGGTAGTCGTCTTAGTCTGGCTGTAGTGGTAGAAAAGATCAAGAGTTCAGTGGCACCGTAAAGACTAATTTGTGGCAGCGTAGGAGCTTTCATGAGTCACCGCTCATTTCGATGAAAGATAGTCTTTACGGTGCTACTGAACCCTTGCTCTTTTCTACTGACAGAGGTATCTGTTAGCCGACTTAAAGGAAAATGGATGAGCCATGTTCGTTCAGAGCCTCCCTCCCCCCCTCCCTCCCACCCCCCCACCTCGCTGGTATCATCAGCTGTTTTAATGTATCTATATATTTATATTAAAAGGCACTTTTACATTTCTCTTGCCCTGTCCTGTCACCTGTGTTACGCCTGAGGCTTGTGTGGGTTGTATTTTCTGCCTGTATGAAGTCTCCAGTCCCAGTCATGACGATCACTCGGGAATTGGGCTTTTCAGGTCAACGTGTTCGGAACTTCATTTTTAAGGCTGTCCGATGCCTTACCGAGTGAGAGCCGTCTTCCTTGGGCTGGGCGTATTTTCAAAAGTGAGGTATAAATAACGAAATAAATAAATCACCGTGGCAAGAAGACCTTTTTTTCTAAAATTGGGCAGGAAATCTTGGCAGTTCTTCATGTCTGCCTTCTCGGCATCGGATCTTGGGTTGGAACAAGTTGAGGGGAAACCGCCTCGGGTCATTTTCCCCCCTCCCCTTTGCCTTGGCACACAGAATGCTGGAGACGCAGGGACTGGGGAAGGGGGGGGAGAGGGCGTGCCCTTAAGGGTATTAACAGCTTGGCTTGGCTTTCAGCTCAGGGTTCCCAGCATCGCTTGCCCACAATGTAATTAATCTGACCTTTTTGCCTAAAGCTTCCATTCAACACCCACCTCTTTGTTAGCCCCATTAAACCCTTGCGTCAGGTCTGTTGCCACGCTGTGCGTCTCCTGACACCCTGTGTCTATTTGCTGTCTCCAAGGTTGAGACCATTTCCATTGCTGTGATGGTGAGATGGGTTCGATTCCCACCCACCCCCACCCCAAACTTTCTCTCTTTTTTCAAATGAATGTAGGAGTGAAATTGACGGGCAGTAGGTTCAGGACAGACAAAAGGAAACACTCCTCTACTGAATGAGTAATTAAAGGGGTTGGAACACTTTCCCTATGAGGAAAGGTTAAGGCGCTTAGGGCTCTTTAGCCTTGGAGAAACGACGTCTGAGGGGTGACATGATCGAGGTTTATAAGATTATGCATGGGAAAGAGCAGGTTGAGAAAGAGGTGCTTTTCTCCCTTTCTCACAATACAAGAACTCGTGGGCACTCCATGAAACTGCTGAGCGGTCGGGTTAGAACGGATAAAAGGAAGTACTTCTTCACCCAAAGAGTGATTAACACATGGAATTCACTGCCACAGGAAGTGGTGGCGGCTACAAGCATGGACGGCTTCAAAAGAGAATTAGATAAGCATATGGAGCAGAGGTCCATCAGTGGCTATTAGCCACAAGGTATAGATAGGGACTCTGGGGCAAGGGATGCTCTGTCTTCTTGGTGCTTGGGGGGGGGGGGGGCACTAGGGGGGTGGTTTTGAATGCCCGGTACTGGTGGACCTCCTGATGGCACTGGTATTTCTGGCCACTGCGTGACACAGAGTGTTTGGCCTGATCCAACATTGGCGTCTCTTATGTTCTTATGTTCTTAAATTGTAGGGAAAGCTAAATCCGAGTCCAGTAGCATCTTAGAGGCCAACAAGGTTTTCAGGGTATGAGCTTTTGAGGGTCACAGCTCCCTTCGTCGATAACTGGCAAAGCGAGCTTTGTGTCTTGCAAGCTTCCATCCTGGAAATCTTGTGGGTCTCTTAAGGTGCTCGTGGACGTGGATATAGCTCCTTCTACTTCAGGTCAACATGGCTACCCTCCTGAAACTAAATTGGGGGATTTGCTGCTAGAGGATGGAGAGACAGACAGTTGTCAGCAGGGAAGAAGAAGAAGAGACTGGATTTATACCCCGCCCTTCACTACCCAAAGGAGTCTCAAAGCGGCTTACAAACTCCTTCCCCTCCTCACAACAGACACCTTGTGAGGTAGGTGGGTCTGAGAAAGCTCTGATAGAAACTGCTCTTTTTCAAGAACAGCTGTGCCAGAGTTATGGCTTGCCCAAGGTCATCCAGCCAGGTGCAAGTAGAGGAGTGGGGAATCAAACCTGGTTCTCCCAGATTAGAGTCTGTGCACTGAACCACTACATCAAACTGGCTCTTTCGAAGGGGGTTAGATTCGTAGAGGAGAGGTCCATCAGTGACTACTAGCCCTGATGACTAAAGGGCACTTTTGCATCCAGAGGCAGCCGACCTCTGGAAACCAGTGTGAAGGGGGCAACATCAAGGGGAGGTCTCAGCTTCTGTGCTCTGTTGGCTGGCCCTCCAGTACACCTGGGTGGCCACTGTGTGAAACAGGATGCTGGATTTGATAGACCATTGGTCTGACCCAGCAGCGGGGTCTTATGTTTGTTACCCCCCTTGTGCTGGCCTTGCTTTTGTGCCTCCTCCAGCAGTGTTTGCATGAGGAGATTATGCTTTCCCGCCAGGGCTTTTTTTGTAGAAAAAGCCCAGCAGGAACTCATTAGCATAATAGGCAACACCCAACAGCAGAAAGACATTAGCATATTAGGCCACACCTCTGACAGCACAGCTCATTAGCATATTAGGCCACACCCCACATGTTACCAGAAGTGTTGTCATCCAGCCACACCCACCTTTTGCTTCTTATTCTGTTTACTTTGTGGTCAAAACCCTGGGCTTTTTTTGTAGCAGGAACTTCTTTGCATGTTAGGCCACACACCCGTAATGTAGCCAATCCTAATGAGTGTCTGCTGTTAGGTGTGGCCTATTATGCTAATGAGTTCCTGCTGGGCGTGGCCAACTCAGGAGCCAGCCGGAACTCCGTTCCTGTGCGTTCCTGCCCAAAAATAGCCCTGTTTCCCGCTCGACTACAGCTTCAGCATGCGGGCAGGAAACATACAGCTAGCTAGGAGGTCATCACCCTGCAGAGGTTCCATGTGCAATGCAGAGATCCACTCCTGCCGGAACATCTGCAGGTTTTTTTAGTTGCTGGCTTTGAGAGCTTGTTGCGCTAGCCACGTTGTGCCAGGAATGTACGTACGCCATGTGGGTACACAGGCTTGTTTGGCGGCTGTTTACCGATTTGAGCTAGCTCCTGCGCCTGTAGCTTTCCTCCATGTGCTGCTCTTAGGGCAGAAACCCAGGCTGGCTTGCTGCTGTCTCTGGAGCAATGAGCTCAGCGTTTTCTGAAAGGCACAAACAAGAGCGAGAGCCCCTGGAGAGCTGTGGCCCGAGGGGTCCGGCTCTGTTTCCATTTCATGAGCGGTGTGCAGGCACGCTTCGGGGAGAAGCCGTCTCTTCCTTATTAAGGCTTAATATAGCCGCAGGTGTGCTGGGGCTACGTGGGAGGTGGATGCTCTGAGCTACCAAGACAGGGTGGGGGAAATGGGCTGCGCCAGCTAGTGCAGAAGTGCTGGATGTACAAGAGCACCGGTTCCCGTGACCTTTTCCGTGCAGGACTCTGGTTGTGCAGATTTCTCCAGCCGTCTTGGCTGTCTTCCAGCAAATATCCCCATTCCAAGGTGATATTCCTGATGCCAGGTACAGAAAGGCAAATCCGAGCTGGGAACTCTATGGGTTGCCATCTCCAGGCCGGGGAAATCCTGTGGGAGAAGTCTGGGGATGGGAGGGCTCTCAGTGGGGCATAATGCCAGACACTCCACCTTCCAAAGCGGCTATTTGATTCAGGGGAACCCAGCTCTGTCATCTGGAGATCAGCTGTCATTCGGGGAGTCCCAGAGCTCTAGGGTGTGGGAATGCTTTAGTTTTGGATTTCCTGCGCTGAATGGGGGTTAAACTAGATGGCTTCTAAGACCCCTTCCAATTCAGACCCTAGACACAGCGTGCCGTGAGAGCTTGTTTGTACATCTGCTCCTAGAAATCAGCTGTGGGCCAGCTCAGATCCTTCACTCAAGACTATTGTGCTCTCAAATGCTCTACCACTGTTAATGGCCCAAAGCTATTCACATGTTTTTTTTTCATGAGACATACTTAAGCATTATTTTTTTAGCTGTTTATACCCCCCTTTTCTCTCCAGTGGGGAGAGGCTTGTCAAGTTCCCCCGGGGGGCGGGGAAACCCCCGCCCTCGAGCCCCATTCCCCGCCGATGGCGGATCGGGCCCCGGGGGGAACCCCACCCCCAAAGCACGGGACGTGCCCGGCGTCAGCACGTCACCCGGAAGTGACGCAGCCACGCCGGGCGCACCAGGGGCGGGGCCGTGGTCATCCGAGGGAAAACTCTATGTTTTTCCCTCCGATGATCGCAGCCCCGCCCCTGGGGGTGACATGCTTGCCGCGCGCGCGCTCCCGGAGGAAGCCGGGAGTCCCCCGCTGCCAATTATTTACGACTTGGCAACCCTAAGTGGGGACCCAAAGTAGCATACAACTTTGTCCTCCCTACTTCATTGTATTCGCACAACCACCACCCAGTGAGGTAAGTTAGACTGAAGGATAGTGATAGGCCCAAGGTCATAGTTGAGCGCATTCGTTTCTATTGGCCCGTGCCCTGGGCCCATTAAAATTCCTCCACGCCCTGGTGCTTTGCACTGTGCCAAGAAGCAAAGTTATAAATGCAGTTACCTGCTCCATGTAGAAAGTTTCTTCTCCTTACTTTAAAGGAGACCCCTTTGCAATGGAGACGCAATGCAAACTCTCAGCATTTCTTCTTGAAATGTATGGGGGGTTTTGGCATACAAAGTTCACTCTACCAAATTTTTCGTTTTCCGTTCTGAAAGTTTTGGCAAGTGTGACGGAAGTTTGCAGAGAACAGGAGCCCAGGATGAAGCCTATGAGCAACACAGAACAGGGCTCGAGGTTAGCACTGTCCCATCTCACTTAAGAACATATGTTAATTAGTATAAATGCGTGCAAATTTTAAAACACTGCCTTGTGCCAAGCTGTTGGGGGGCGGGGAGAGGCAGAGACTGGGCTGCCCTTTCTGAATGCAAACCCAGCACTTTCTGCAAGGTCTTTCAGCATTTAAAACAGCCAGCAGGGCAGATAATCTGCCTAGTCTTCATTTACAATTTTGACAATCCTGTGTTTAAGAGTGAATTAGTGCTGGATCCCTGCAGGATTCAGCTAAGAGGATAAGCGAGGTTACAAGCATGTGTGAACAACAGAGGCCGCTCGGCTCAGCTGGATGTGTGATTTATCCAGGACATGTTCTCAAGATCATTCAACATGGATTAGCCACTCCTTTGTCCATGTAATCAAAACCTGTTGTTGATTTTTTTAAACTCATTCCGTACGGCAACAGTTAGATTCCGGGGACAGAACCAGACAACAGCTTGGATCCAGCAATGTGCAGAAGTAAACCTAAACGGATTAGGGCAGTTCTGTTTGGGCAAGATCTTGTGCAACACTTGGGGGGTCGCCACATGGTGCTCCGTGGCACCCATTGAGACCTTTTCTGGTGCCCACCGAGTGTTTTTAGAAAGTAGACGTGGCCAGGTTGGGCTTTTGCCCAGCAAGCCTTCTGATTGGCCACTAGAAATGTGATTCGCTGTGCAGATGTTTTTCAATGTTGCCTTGGCAGCAGCTGCCCCTACGACACAAGGATCTTCACTGTGTGACTGAAGGTAAGCTGCAGTGAAGGATGCCAGCCTCCAGGTGGGACCTGGGGATCCCCCGGAATCACTGCTAGTCTCCAGGCTGCAGAGATAACTCCCCCCGGAGAAAATGGATGCTTTGGAGGGTGGACTCTATGCCATTGTACCCCACTGAGGTCCCTGTCCTTCCCAGGTTTCACCCTCAAATCTCAAGGAGTGTCCCAAACTGGAGCTGACAACCCCTACACCCCACCCCTACCGGTGACCAAGGGGCACCTGGCAACCCTAGCCTCAGCAGTCATTTCGTGTCAAGCTCTGCCTCCCGCAGCAGATGTTTTGTGGAAGACGTTTTTGTGGCTGTGCCCACTGTGCTGCATCAGAATTCCAGAGGTGCCCATAGGCTCAAGGGGGTTGGGGACCCTGCTTTCCAGCTTATACATTATAGTGCCCAGAAACCGGTCCTTTTGTGCAGGCAGAAACATAAGTGCGCATACAATAAATGTGACTTAGTGCAAGCTGCTATTGGGGTCTTTTTCTTGTGTTTCCGCTTGCACAACAGCTGTAGCACTAGCAGAAATTCTGCACTGGATACAACCCAGTGTTATTCCAGGCTGGCTGACAGGAATGAGTAAATGCTCAGGTATTCCCAGCAGGGAAAACTGGAAGACAAGAAGGCCAGGCCGCTATCTGATGCTCACCTCAATAAAACAGCACCCCAATGAACTAGTGTTGAGATAAAGATGCATCCACTGGAAAAGAAGTGACTGAAAATGTTTTATGATCACCACTCGCTAGTAGATAGTACTGGACAAGGAGACAGTCATAAAAACACATTGCAGTCTGATTCCTAAATACAATTATTCAAGGAATTATAAGGACATGTCCTTTGGCTGAAATCCAAAGTATTTTGTTGCCCAGGTATCATATCATAGCATCCTCCGCAACACTGCAAGAAATCTTAGAAGTCATTCCTTGGATTGCACATGGTTTCGTTGGGGATCCTAGAAATGCTTCTGCCCAAAGTAACTGCTTAAGTTATTTATGGAGACTGGCTGGCCCCAGAAAACACAACTGTAATTGTTCTGGACTCCCTTAGCTGTCCTTTGAGTATATAAATAGAAAAATATATTGTATGCATTTTCATAATCATAATAATCTGGAGGTTGCTGACCATCTGAAATCCCAGGAAGTGCAATTCAGTAAGAGGTCAATGGACTGACCCTCTTATTGCCTGGACAAAACAGATCATCTTTGGGGCTGTGGAGTGCCTAGCGGGCGGCACTTTGTCGTGCGTTCATTCAACATTGACCTACTTGGTCGTACACTCCAAATCTCCATCAAATGCTACTCCTATGTGAACTGAGCGCCCTCCCACCCTCCTGTGTTTTTTTTTCTTTCGGGGCTTAATCTTCCACTGATGCATTCACAGCAAGCTGTATACGAGGTGAGAGGAGCTGAGTTGGGGGAAGGGCTGTTGCTGAAGACAGACAATGCCAGATCGCCTTTGACTGTGCTCAGTTAGACAATGAGGACCAAAGCATATATGGGTGCAGTGAATGTGAACTGGAGAATCTGAACAAAATGGCTATCCGTTAAGGCCGAGCGTGGTCACCAAGATGCAGCCTCTCTCTGACATTTGAAATAAACCACATCCAACTCAATGAACACTCCGTTTGGGGGACTTGCTCTGAAAGGCGACTCAAGCATACAAAAACAGGACAGGAAGTTGACTCTTTGGCTGTGGGTTGCCTGGATGCCCCTGTTCAGTATTGGCTCAGTTGCATTTGCAGGGTTGCTTTCACATGGTGGCAGTTTTCTGTGTAGCTCTTGTTGCCCAGGCAAGCCTGATCCCTGTCATATCTCAGAAGCTAAGCAGGGTCGACCTTGGCTAGTATTTGGAAGAGTGACCTCCAAGGAATACCAGGGGTGTGACGCAGAGGCAGGCAGTGGCAAACCACCTCTGAGACATCTCTTGCCTTTAAAAAAACCAAGTCTAGCTCACCACCTAGCGGTGCATAACGCTAAAGAGCTTGAACTTCTGGCTCCCAGACAATCTTACAGTCTCCTGTACATTCTACACACAATGCCATGCGATAATTAATTAATTTGCTGCTGCAAATGCAGAAGCATCCCGATCGGCAATTGAGTCTCTATGCAGCAGTTTGCCCTGCGTTTGCCTCGCCTCACCCCCTCTGCAGGCCACCATTCCACCCCCTTCCCTGCGCCTCTTTTAAAAAATTGGTCATTGCTAGATGGCTGTCGCCCAACGACTTTATTATGAACTATTGTCCCAGTCTATTCCTTTCTAGCTTTCATTTTTTAAGAAAAGGAGTGACCCTCTAGCCCTTCTCATTGTGGAGCTACCCAACGGGGTTCCCTGGTTTGCCACAACTGGAGTTTCTGAATGGTTTTTGACAGGGCTTTTTTTGTAGAAAAAGCCCAGCAGGAACTCATTAGCATAATAGGCCACACCCAACAGCAGGAACTCATTAGCATATTAGGCCACACCCCTGACAGCATCGCTCATTCGCCTATTAGGCCACACTTCTGTTACCAGAAGTGTGCTCATCCAGCCACACCCACCTTTTGCTTCTTATTCTGTTTACCTTGTTTGTTGTCAAAGCCCAGGGCTTTTTTGTAGCAGGAATTCCTTTGCATTTTAGGCCACATACCCCTAATGTAGCCAATCCTAATGAGTTTCTGATGCTGGGTGTGGCCTATTATGCTAATGAGTTCCTACTGGGCGTGGCCAACTTGGAAGCCAGCCGGAACTCCGTTCCTGTGCGTTCCTGCCCAAAAATAGCCCTGGTTTTTGAGACAGGAGTGCATCTACTTCCCAGGGGTCGGTTGGCTGTTCACCTCCCCAGGAAAAATCCCAGTGGGATGATGGCCTGGGAGACTGCACCTGCCCCCCCCCCATCCAGGGCCACCCCAGCTCCAAGTAGGGCTGGTTACCAGCTCCAGGTTGGGAAATTCCTGGAGATTTGGGTGGGTGGGACCTCACTACAGTATAGTGCCATTTTTGCTAAGGGAACTGATCTTTGTAGTCTGGAGAGCAGATATAATTCTTAGCCCCCAGTGAGGGGAGGCACAAGACACTGTGAACCAGCATACAACACCTCATGTAGGGCAAAGAAAGATGTGGGGCTCATAGGGGTGCCTCCTTCTCTCAGGTGGGGCTGGGGCCCCTTTTCAGCCAGGGCTATTTTCTCCTTCCCAGTCCATTCCTCCTGCTGCCCCTACAAAAGCTGGTGAAATGTAGTGGCGGCGGACAGTGGGCCAAACCAGACGTGCCCCAGGAGTTTTGTCCTCAGAATCCCCAATTATTTTAAAATTCAGTTCTCAAGCATGTGGGAGTCCAATTGGGACTGGGAGCATGGTGGGGGGAGGAGTTAAGCCTTCCACAGTGCCAGTTTCCTCATCTAAACTGGCCCAGGGGAGCCCTGGTTTCCAGTATTGGGGTAAAATTACATGTAACCATCCTGCAAGTATCTCTGGAAGCCCTCTTGGACAATGCACGGCTTGCCGCACTTTCTGTGATGCCCTGGGAATGGCGGAAGGAGCATCAGGTAGTCTGGCTCTTGGGTGGGGCACTAAGAGAGGTGGGGATAAGAAGAAGAAGAAAAAGAAGAAGAGAAGAGATTGGATTTATACCCTGCCCTTCACTACCCAAGGGAGTCTCAGACCGGCTTACAATCTCCTTTCCCTTCCCCTCCCCACAACAGACACCCTGTGAGGTCGGTGGGGCTGAGAGAGCTCTTTCAAGGACTGCCCTTGAGAGAACAGCTCTGACGGAACTATGGCTTGCCTAGGATCATCCAGCCAGGTACAAGTGGAGGAGTGGGGAATCAAACCCAGTCCTCCCAGATTAGAGTCCGCGCACTTAACCACTACACCAAACTGTCTCGGATAAGGCCGGGACAGAGGATCTCCCCCGCCCCCCCGCAAAGCCCCACTGCCTGAGGGGGCACTGCCTCATCTCAGAGACAGCCAGGCAGACAGTCAGCGCCCCTGTCGCCCACTGCCAACCTCTCCCGCGACCTACTTTTAACTCCCTGCCTTTGTTCTTAATTCCTAGAAATGGCTGCGCTCCAGATTCTGGCCATCAAGGCAAATTAATTGGAGTCAATCCTAATTTGCTCTCTGCTGTTCTTTGGACAGAGGATTAAATGCTTTGCAGACATTATCCCCTCCTCCTCCTCCCTCTTTTTTCCCTTTTTCTTTCTGGAGGGACAAACCTCCCTGAACTGGGAGGGCCCCGGGGTGGTTGGGGGAAGGATCAGAGTGGGGAGAGTTAAAAAGAGATGATGTCTAGATTTGCTCTTTGTAATCGTAGGGGAGGGGAAGGGACCCATTATTGGGAGGAGGGTACCAGATGGCTACCCTATTCTGGGCAGCTGTGCGACAGCGGCGGAAGCAATGCAGAGCAGGGATCGGAGGGATATCCCTGCCAGGGACCTCAGTGCGGGTCTGGTAAAGGAGAACAGCATTCCAGTCCGGTTGAATCTCACATACAGGGTTGCCAGCCTCCCAGTGGCGCCAGGAGGCCTCCCAGAATCAGAACTGATCTCCAGGATTTTGTGGCTTTGTGGGGCAACATTTTTATCTGGTGGGGCTGCCATTATTTTTATGTCAGCTCCAAGCCGCCCCCAAGTCTGACCACCGGCAGCCCTCCTGCAAGATTTAAAGGGCCCTTCAGCTGATCCATGGGGAACACGTGGCCCACTGATCAGCTGGAGGGCCCTTTACATCTTGCGGGAGGGAGGGAGAGGGGTGCGCACCATCCCCCGCTTCTTCTCAAAAGCGTTTAAAAGATTCTTCTCAAAAAAATCTTGTGGGCCTGGCCTTTTAAGGAAGGTGCGGAGCCCCACTGTAGCCATGGGCCAGTAGATCCGTTCCCCTGGAGAAAGCGGCTGCTTTGGGGGGGGTGGACTCTATGGCATTAGACCCCATTGAGCTGCCTCTCCCCAAAGCCCTTCCTCCCCAGGCCCCACCACCTTCAAAATCAGCAGGTATTTTCCAACACAGAGCTGGCAACCCTAATCAAGGAGAACACAGGTGCCATTCACAGGTGAGTTGCAGGTTCTCTTCCATTCCCCCCCCCCCCGTAGGTAGTGTCCAATTTAAATCACTACTGTGGCCTTGGAGGGAGGGGTTTACCCTTCCCCACACAGTATTTTCCTGACCTTAAATCAGGGGTGTCGAACTCATTTGTGATGAGGGCCGGATCTGACATAAATGAGACCTTGTTGGGCCAGGCCATGTGTGTCATACAATGTAATGCCAGGTAGCGGAGAGATAAACTTTATAAAGGACACAAACACAAAGGTGGTTTTTTTAAACTTAAAATAAAAACATGCTTAAAACATTAGCACTCTTGCAATATTTTGTTTATTTAACAGTGTCTGATAACTGACACCTCTTGCTCTGAATTACTGCATCAAAATGTCTGTGCTGTTGCAATCTTGGGTGTGCTGTTCAGGTGTGTATCTGTAAGCGGCAAAGCTATGATGATGCAGCAGCAGCAGAACTGGAAGAAGAAACAGAAGACAGCCAGTTCCACTGCGGGCCTGATAGAAGCCCTCCGGGGGCCTGATTCGGCCCCCGGGCCACGTGTTTGACACCCCTGCCTTAAATGGTCTGTGGGGGCACCATTTGGCTTGTGGGGGAAACACACGGGGGGGGGGTCAAATAGCACCTTGAACTGGGCTGCCAACCTCCAGGTGGTGACTGGAGATCTCCTGGGATTACAATTGATCTCCAGGCAACAGAGATCAGTTCACCTGGAGAAAATGGCCACTTTGGAAAGTGGATTCTGTGGCACTGTACCCCACTGAGGTCCCTCCCCTCCCCAAACCCTGCTGTCCTCAGGCTCCACCCCCAAAATCTCCAGGGATTTCCCAACCCAGAGCTGGCAGCCCTACCCCCAACCTTTGCTACTTGGGGGAAATGGCATAGGGGAAGGAAGGCTTTATCTCCTCCACACACTCCATAGTTGTGATCTGAATCGGGCACTGCCCATGTGGGAACTGAGGAGAATGTACAGGCGTACATAGGCTGCCCTTGGGAGGACAGCTAAACTGAGAGCCAGGGCTGGCTTCAGAGTTGCCAACTGCCTGGAGGGAAAGTTGTCCTAGCCCTGCGGTGTCCAAACTTGCTTAACATAAGAGCCACATAGAATAAACGTCAGATGTTTGAGAGCCACAAGACGTGGACAACTATTACACACAGGGCTTTATTGAAAAATACGTAGATTTGCTTTTTATTCACATCAAATGAGACTGCTAAAAATAAAACCAAAAGGGGTCAAACCAGATATTAATAATGATACTTATTTGTCGAATGATGTTTGCTTGCTTGCTAGTGATATTTATTTGCTTGAGAGAGAGAGAATGCATTTGAGAACGCATTTAAAGGTTATGTTGCTTTCTTTCTCTGCTCCCCCCCGCCACACACACACACCTCAATCCTACCCAGGGAGGGGAACACTGGCTGGGGAAGGGAAGACTGATCGTGGAGGCATGCCTCCCTTTCACTTCTCCAGCCGGGGAAGCAGTAGGCACACTGCCGGGAGCCACACAATCTGTGTGAAAGAGCCGCATGAGGCTCCCGAGCCGCAGTTTGGCCACCCCTGTCCCAGACCATTACTAGAACTTTAATGGGATGTTATCTACCAGTTATGTTATTTCTCTTCATGGCATGAAAATCTTCAGCTGCTCATTTCCACACATTAAGGTAAAGGTAAAGGTTTCCTTGCTTGAAAGCCAGTCGAATCCGACTCTAGGGCAATGTTCCCTCTAAGCTGTGGAGTCTTGTGAGCAAAAATTCTATTTTGTGAGCTACTGGCATTGAAGTTGTATGTGAGCGATTTGGCCACTGCATAAATTAGTGTGCTCTGGAGCCATCCCTTCCTGAGCTGAGACAAAAATGTGTGAGCCGGAGACTAAAAAACTGTGAGCTAGCTCACACTAACTCAGCTTAGAGGGAACACTGCTCTAGGGTTGCGGTGCTCATCTCCATTTCAAAGCCGAAGAGCCAGCGCTGTCCGAAGACGTTTCTGTGGTCATGTGGCCGGCATGACTAAACACCAAGGCGCACGGAACGCTGTTACCTTCCCACCGAAGTGGTCCCTATTTATCTACTTGCAATTTCTTGCTTTCGAACTGCTAGGTTGGCAGGAGCTGGAACTAGAGATGGGAGCTCACTCCATCATGCAGCACCCGGGTCTCGAACTGCTGACCTACTGACCTTCCACAGCCTGCAGTTCAGCGTCTTATCCACTTGAGCCACTTCCGCTCCACACATTAAGCCTCTATTAAAGGGTGACAGGGCATTTTTCTCCGGGTGTCTTGGCAACCCTGTCCCTCAGGCACAAAGTCACCTGGGGCAAGTTGCTCTTTCTTAGACTAACCTACCTCACAGGGTTGTTGTGGGGATAAAATGAGGAGGGGGATGTGTATTCTACCTGGAGCTCACATGAACCCATGGAAGCTGCCTTATACTGAATCAGACCAATGGTCCATCAAGGTCGGTATTCTCTACTCAGACAGGCAGCAGCGCTCTCCAGGGTCACAGGCAGAGAGGTCTTTCACATGACCTATTGTCTTGTCCTTTCAACCAGAGATGCTGGAGATTAAGCCTGGGACCTTCTGCATGCAAAGCAGATGCTCTGCCACTGAGCTACTAGGACCCCTCCCCATCCTTGGCCTGGATTCAACTAAACACATAAAGATTCCCTGATCTGCCACATTACCCTGACACTCTAAAGATTGTCATGTGTATAAAGTGCTGTCAAGTCACAGTCACAGCAAACTTATGGCAACCCCAAAAGATTTTAAAGATAAGTGAGAAGCAGAGGTGGTTTGCCATTGCCCTCCTCTGCAAAGTCTTCCTCGGTGCTCTCCCGTCCAAGTACTGACTTTGCTTAGCTTTCAAGAACTGACAAGATCGGGCTATACTACACCATTCCACAAGCCAACCCAAGCATCACATGACAGCTAATCAAATTACTTGCTCAGCTCCATGATTGCTTCTCACAGAACAAGCAGAATATTGCCCATCCCCACCCAGTGGCCCAATTTGTATAGCTCTTTGGAACGTACATCATTCCTCCTCCAGATATAGGGCTGAGGGGGGGGTAGTGGCTTGCCTAATCCTCGTGAGTTCATGGTTGAGGTAAAATTTGAATTAGGCAGCGGAAGTCTTCATTTAGTTATTAATTTATTATTTCAATTTATATCCCGCCCTTCCCGTAAACGGGCTCAGGGCGGCTCACAACAATAAATACAACAATCTAAATTAATACAATAAAACCAGTTTAAAATAATCCACCACGCCGTGCTGTAGTGCTTCGCTGATCCTCAGGTTGTGAAGAGCTGTAGATCAAGGTGCTGTAACAAGAGCTAGCCTGTCCCCCCCCCCCAGTTCGCTGGCAACCCAATTCTGCAGGCCAGGCATGGCAGAGGGAAACTAACCACTACTTGCCAAAGGCCACTGAGAAGGCCACTCCTGACTGGAGTCCACTATACCACACTGTTGTGTAGTGGGTTAGCCGCATGGAAGAACTACCGAAGCACGCAGGATACACGGCACACTTTATTAGTACACAACACGCACACCCATCAACGGCCGACCGGCCGCTTATATACAGTCTGGGGAACCCCCGCGGAATCCCATTGGCCCATTCAAACCTCCCGCCAATGTCCCATTGGTTCCCCTAGAGGCAGGGTGCAGGAGCCTAGTCCTTATTGTTCTTTGGACTCAAGCTCCGCTGTATCGCGGGTGCTCAATGGCGGTCCGCGGACATAACACACACCATGGGCACCTTCTCTTGATTCCTGTGTGCCTACTGCTTCTAAGCCTGCCAGATGCTGATTTGGCAGTGGAGTCGTGTTGTTTTGAGAGTTCAGAGACTTTGCTCCAATGGGGACTCCTTGTCTTCTGCTTGTTCCCACAGGCTGGACTTCAGCTGTTTCATATCAGCTGGGAGAGAAGAGGATGTTGAGGCTGGAACTGCAGTTGTTAAATTCTTTCTTACTGCTCTAAGCACTTAAAACAGACCGGCAGCCTCTCTGGGAGACAATTTCAGGATCCTTGGTGTCTGATTGTCCATCTTCTTTAGCAGTCTTCTGCCTGACTTCAGAGTCCAAAGTCTGAGCTGCTGTGGGTATAACATTGCCGCCAGGCGGAAGGAATGCCTCTTTGACCAGTGTCTGGGGGCCTCTTGTCAGTCCCCTGAGCCAAGGAGAGAGTGTTTTGGCCTGTTTCTGGTTTCCAGGTAACTCAATCTCTAAGGACAAGGACTTCCCGCAATTACTTTCCTGTAACATCCCTGGATGCGATGCCTCCATGTTTCCAGGTAATAGGGGGAAAATATTCTTTCTCAGGACACTGGGGAGATGATGTTACAGCCACACAGCAATATGTTGGAATTATTTCATTTTTTTGTAGGTTATATATTTATTCACAAAAGCTGTGATAATTATTTCTGACAGCCTGATGTAACATGTCAAAAAGTTAGGACAGGACAAAACACACTCAGGGCCGCCCCCCCCCGCCCAATAAGATCAACAGTTCTAGAAAACGTTCAGATGGAAAAGGTATAGGGTTGCCAACCTCCAGGTTGGGCCTGGAGATCTCCCAGAGTGTCAGTGGCTCTCCAGACTTTAGAGATCAGTTCTCCTGGAGAAAATGGCTACTTTGGAGGGTGAACTCTATGGGGGGTGAGCTTCCTCCCCTCCCCGAACCCCATCATCCTCAGGCTATACCCCAAATCTCCAGGATTTTCTCAGCACAGAGTTGGTAACCCTGGGTAGGTGACAGTGTAGTTGTAGTGGTAAGAGATGTCGGATCAGGATCTGATAAGTCCTTGTTGTGATGACAAAATGGAGTCGGGGAGATCAATGTTGTGAGGTATTTTGGGTCTAACTGAGAGAAAGAAAAGAGATCTCGACAGTATCCAAGGCGGAGAAGACATAATAGTTGTATAAGAACATATTTATTTTTCATAGGAGAGTAGAAGAAATAGATAGATGGTTATCAAGAATCTTGTTTATTTTGGTGTATTTTTTCACTTGAATCTTTAAATGAGTGTTTTTACTTACAGAATGATGAGCAATCAGAGAACATATACATCTAGGAGTGTAATAAAAACAAGAGACGAGAGAAAGATAAGAATACAGAAAGAAAGAGATAAACGACAAATAGTCTTGCTCATGGTAGTCTCCCTATTGCAGGATAATTATTTATGTGGAACAAGCACTATCCAAAAGAAGGCATACATTATGGGCATCTTGTTATATTTTGGGCAATCCTTTCATATCGAAACAATTAATGGGGTGGGGTGGGGTAAGGACCCGGTTTTCAGCTTTGCAATAGGCTTACTGTGTTACGAATGTGAAACCAAAAATAGCCAGATCTCTTGCAAATCTGTGTGAGGCAAGCTGATCTGAAGTCACCTTACTCCACATCACTGGAGTCTTTCAGTTGGATCCTAGACAGAGTGTGGTGCGCCTGAGAGCATAGATTTAAGTGGGCTTATTTTTGCCCAATGCTACGTAGGGTCTGGCTACCACTGGCTGTACCCAAACAAGCAATGTTTTTTGGAATGCTCCCCACTCTAGCAGGTGTGAAGTTGGATTTAAGCAGATTTCATTAAACACAAATCCTTCTCTTTTGGCTCCTACCCCATTTAGCAGATACAGGCCTGAGAAGGGCACCTTCGTTTCCACCCATTCTCCTTGCCCGAGGCCTGCAGGCTGTTAGCGAAGCCAGTTGCTTTTTGAAGCCTTTCTTTATTATTGGCAGGGAATTGGTTACTGGTGACTGGAATTGAAGGTGGCTTCCTTCCAACAGTCCCATGAGGTAGATCAATATGATTGCCCCCCCCCCCATATATGGTAGATAATAGGACTCCATTAAGGTTGCTAATTCTTGGAAGGCCACAGATCTGGGAAGGGGTGGGCCCAAAGGCCCAAGGAAAGGAAACCTGTGGGTCAGAGGGGATATCTTCCCATCAGCTGTTACAAGGAGTATTTGCTGCTGAGGAGACTTTCCACGTGACATGGAACTAAACCTGGGTAGTAAGTGGTGCTACTAGGGTTGCCAACTCTGAGTTGGGAAATTCCTGGAGACTTGGGGATGGAGCCTGGGGAGGGCGGGGCTAGGGGAAGGGAGGGAGCTCAGCAGGGATGTGATGTCATAGAGTCTGCCCCCCCAAGCTGCCATATTCTCCAGCGGAACTGACCCCTGTAATCTGGTTGTTGTGTCTGCAGAGAGTCACTAGGTAGCCAGCGCCTTAGTCAAAGATTGGTCCTGAATAACAAAAGGACCAAGGATCCTAGGAACACCAATAGGATCCCGAGGTGGGCATTCAAACCCACCAGTAGGAAGAGGAGAGCTGACTAGGGATTGGTTAGGGACAGGGGTCATTTCGTAGACAAAGAGGTGCAGGAGCTCATTAGCATAACTCATTAGCATAACATATTTGCATATGCCACACACCCCTGACATCACCGGAAGTGTGTCAGAAGGCAACACCCACCGCTCAGGCTCCACTGGACTGTTTTGGATTGCTAGTTATTGGGGGAGGGGGGACATGCAGATCTTCCCTCACAGAGGAGGGAGAGCTTGTATCTGCCACTGGACTGTTTTGGATTGCTAGCTATGGGTGGGGGGGAGAACATGCAGATCTGCCCTCACAGAGGAGGGAGAGCTTGTACCTGAAGGCGGGCCGGGGGGGGGGGGCTCGGCAATTTACCTGGCTGCTTTTTGCTCCTCATAGCCTGACTGAGGGCTGCTGGGAGCAGGGGCGGGGCTTGTTGCATGTGCCCACCCCCTGGGCTCCTTACTGCCGGAGCTCTGCTCCTGTGCGCTCCCGCAGGAAATGACCCCTGGTTAGGGACCAAATAAATACAGGACACTGCGGGCTTGTTTTGTTGTTGTGTGTATGTGTGCCAATAAACTAAGCTGATCACTATGCTGAATCACTGAGCTTTCCTGCAACGAACCCACTACACAACACTGGTGATAAGTTGCAATTCTTGGGACAACTCCAGCCCTCACCTAGAGATTGGCAACCATACAGGCTATGTATGGTTGCCAATCCAAAGGAATAACACACAGTCCTAAACTGGGCATCTAGCACGAGTCTGTATATATTATTTTCATAGCTGACTGTATGTATTTTAGCTACCATGTGAAGCTGTCACAGGAATACTGCTTGCAGCTGTTGCCAACAGGGGCTGCGGACAAATGCCACCACATACCACAGGGCTGCCAGTTTGTGGGAGGTTCAAATGCCATTGAATAATATCAGACTGTATTCGTAATATTATTATAAGTTTACACATCTGATTTCCCCATGCATTGGAGGTCTGCTGCTGCTGTTTCTGTGGTAGCTGAACATCAACATTGTTTTTCTGAGTGAAAATCTGAGCTGGAAGATTCCCCAATGCACAGTGAAGACAGCTAGGGCCAAACCACAGGAGACAATGGAGTTTCATGACTGGAATATCTGTCCTGTATTTAGTCTGTATAAAATAGCTGGGGGGGGGGCTATACAGATCCCTGCTACAGTGCTGGGCAGGTGCATGTGTGTGAATTGTCCCCTGTGTGATGTTTTTCTAATTGGAAATGGTTTTCCTGCGCTGCGTTAAGTCCCAAGAAAGGGAAAAAGACAGGCCCAATAGCAGTGTGACCCTCTTTACCTCCTCCTGTGGCATAAGCAGGGGGGATCATTTTTTTTTTTTGTAAAAGAACCAGTAGTGGGAATAACGTGCCCACCCCTGGCAGTGTCACTTCAGTCCCCCCCCCCATGGTTGCTTTTTAGGACAATATCTGGACTTCTGATCACACAGCTCTAGGTTCATGTTTAGCCCCTATACAATGCCAGCTCCTGATCTGAATATTTAACTGACCACATGTTTGAAAAGGCGCATTGTTTTAGTAATTTTTATCAAAGCTTTATTTGCTCCATGGGCTCTTACACCGGTCAACCCACACACCACTGTCTTGTGAATTCCTGGAACACATTGTGCAGTGCATTTACAGGCCTACTATAAATATCTCAGGAATTTAATAGCAACACAGGGAAAATGTAGGTGCTGTGTAAACAGCAAAGGGTAATCTTTAGTAATGAGTCTGGGATCGTCCCCTGTCTGTACAATAAATCAAAGTTGAGGATGGTGTGGATGAGAAGGCAAACTGGTTGTTCAAAGGAGAGTTTGCAAATCTAAAAATGAAAACACAAGGTTGTATTTATTAGCAATAAGGATTAGGAACTAATAATTTTATACATGTGATGTGATTTGTATTTCTATGGTTTTATTTTGCTGGCTGGGTGCCGTAACAATAAAATTCATACATGTGATGTGATGTACACAATGACAACTGTTTCCTACACAGAAAACATTCCCACATGCTAATAGATCAAAATGAGAAGTGAGCAGTGACTCTCAAACGCTCATACCCTGTCACAAATTTTGTTAGTCTTTAAGGTGCTACTGGACTCATTCCCACATGCTGTATTTCGATGACCTGGTATCTATGGGATAATGAACTGGATCTCATTTATTCTCATGGGAATAAGGGAGTTTGCTAGCAGCATTATTTTCTAGTGATGCAGCACAGCAGAAGGAAGGTTAAATTTTTTTATACTGCTGAGCCATAGATCCACTCCATAGATCCTCAGTTGAGAGACACATGGTATGGAGAAAAAAGAGCGGTGGCACAGAGGATTTATCCTCTGGTTAACATGTGAACTGAACAGAGTTGCTGTCAGTTCTAGCCCACGCTGGTGTGAGCTACGAGCCTTGTCCCCAGCTCGCTGTCCACCCAGTGGTTCGAAAGCTTCAGCGAGTAGATAAAATGGGTACCACTCCTTAGAGAGGGTGGGCACACTAAACCCCCGTAGGGGAGGTGGTAGCCGGCGAATGGAATGTCCAGCTCGGAAGCCTGATAAAAAGACCTCTTCGGCATTAAGAAGCCTGTAATGGGCCAATCCGGCCAGGCAGTGGCAGTGCGGTGCTACGATTCAAAGCAGCCCAGGAAGAACCAACGTCATCAAGCCAAGCCGAAAAGTGAATGCCTCCGGAACACGTCTGAAGCCTACAGCTGAACAAAAATCCCCGTCGGCTGCAAAAGAATTACGTATATGTTGTCCTCCCTTACCCCTATGAAATTGTTAGTCCCTTGTGTGAAGCCGTGTAACTGTGAATCGCTCAGAGCCAGCAGCTCTGCCGGATTGAGCGATCAATAAATCAAAAGGTATTATTATATTATTATTATTATAAACAGCAATACAAAAAGGCCATGAAAAGCCAGAAGTATATTAGTAGGGTCACCATCTCTGGGTTAGGAAATACCTGGAGATTTTGCTAACAAGCAATTAGTTTTGCTAACTTGTAAGAGCTAGGCATTTTTCCTGGTCTTGTTTTATGCTGTTTAATTTGTCCTGGGGTTTCTGCTATGTAACTTTTTTTTAAGTTTATGTTTAAACTTAAATATGTTTATTTGCAGGTATTTCATAGAATCATAGAGTTGAAAGGGACCTCCAGGGCATTTTAAATTCTTAAGGAAACAATGTGTAATATTAAAACCATAACAAGTTATGTGCTTGGGAAATGTTATATACTACATGCATGCACTGAGGCTGAAAATCCACCCTTTTCAGAAGAAATGGCTGTTATGTGTATTGGGAGGATTGCATGTAGCACATTCATTTCACACATGTGATCTCAGTGCCAGGAATGTAACGGTTGATACAATGTGCTCTCTGACATCGTTTGTAGTACAATAACACTAAACAGTTACACCTATCTAAGCCCACTGAGTTCAGGAGGGTATAACTGTGGGATAGCGCTGATCATCTTTCCAGTCTCCTTTCCTTTCCTTTCGAAAAGCAACTTGATAAAACTGTATGATGTAAACCCGGACATGATATTCTTGATGCAATTGCTTTTATAAATCTATTGTTGTGCTGTTTGTATTAACAAGAAATAAAATTTAAAAAGCCTGTAAAAACAATGAAAACTGAAGATTAGAGTGAAAAATTGCACCCAGTAAAACCGAAATAAAATAGCAGACAACCAAAACTCGTAAACTAGTGTTCATTTTCACTGTGCATTTTATTTATGTATTTATTTACAAGTAAACTGCCTTTCTTGCGGCTAAAAAGTGGCTTGTAAGCACAGCCCGTAGGGAAATAAAACTGAAATGCAGGAACGGGAAAGGAAGGGCCAGAAATAACGACCGCCTTTCTTCCCCCAAAGACCGGAGTTCAGCGGCCGCTAACTCAGCTCCGCGCTCGAGCTCCAGTGAACGGCCGCGCCGAGCCTCTAGGGTTTCCATAGTAACCACCACCACCTCTTTCTCCCGCCCCCGTGCGTTAGGCCCGCCCCGAAGCCACCTCTGCCAATCGCAGTGGAGGGAGAGAGAAAAGGCTGCGCACCATGTGGTGTGTTTTTCTGAGCGCACACTGATGACGTTATAACGCGCGCGCCGGGTTAGAACCCCCGTTTGGGCTTGGGCTGGAGCTGGACTCGGTGCCCTTCCGGCCACAGGCTGAGGTGAGTGTGGGGTTGATCGGCCTGGCTCCGTGTTGCGCTCTTCCTCGCAGCCTCGGCTGTGGGGAGTCCTGAGATCGCTGGCCTCAGAGGGGCCTGCATTGCTGTCTCTTCCACTTGCACAAGGCCTGGCCGTCGGATCCTTCCCCTCGCCTGATCCGGGGCCTCTTGTCAGCCTTGTCGTTCTTCTGCCACTCCTCCTGGCTTTTCCACAGAAAGAGCAGCGCCCCGTCCTAAGGCTTAAAGAAAACAGAATCAAACCAACAAAAAATAAGCGAATCCCAAAATGGTTATGGGGAAAGAGGTCTAATAGTTTTCCTTTGACAGCTTGCATCTCTCTGAGTCAGGAGAAAAACAGTATAGAAAAGAACAGATACACTTTCTAGATGAAGACCTGACAGTCCTAGTTGCCATCCAATCATATGTTTATAACTACTGACAAGGCTAATACTGAGAAATATTTTACTTGCCTGGTAGCTTCTACAAAAGCTTCTAGGCAGGAATGGTGATCATAACCTCTTTCCCATATCCTGTGACCTATGTAGGATGGAAGAAAATAACCCAAGCTCTTATTTAAAAAAAGAAAAACTTACTTAAAAGTAATGCTATTGATAAATTGCAGCCTGAGAAGAGTTAGTGTGTTTAAATCCTTTTACATAATACATGCCCCGGTCACACGGGCCGGATATCGCGGGGGGGGGGAGGCGTGGCTAATTGCCCCAGAGGAAACTAACGCGTGGCTGCCCGAGCACACGTCCTGGTCGAGGTCCCGTGGTTCGGGGGAAATGCCGATCAGATGGGTATCCTGCAGTGCAGCACAGAAGCTGCGCCGCTCAATCGCACTAGCAATCGCTCTTTGTGCGCATGTGCTGTTGGGCGCTATTGCGCAACCTGCGGAGACGAACAGTGGCGGGCGCCGGATGCCACATAAGTCCACCAGGAATGCGATCAGACGCCTGCCCTTGGCCCGCGGTTTCACCTTCGGCGAGGAGCCACAGGTTCGCCACGGGAGCACTGCGCTTCCCAGATGTTGGGGTGAGATTGCGCCCGGAAAATCCGCGGGACTCCCGTGCCTCTCCCGCGGCAACTTTGCCGTGTGACCGGGGCCACAGTAGAGCATCCTGTGTAGAGTTACTCCAGTCTAAGCTTATTGCCATCAATGGGCTTAGACTGGAAGAGCTATGCATAGGATTGCACTGTAGAGAATGGGATATATTCCTAAAAGGAGTAAAATCTAGGCCCAGCAATAGATGCCAGTGATCTAAAAGCAGGAAAAGCCAAGATGCTACATTTTCTTGCAAGCTTTTCTTAAGGATTTGGAGTATTTTTGTGTGCATTTCCAATAGCTTAGATATTTATGACATATAGGGGGAAAGTGCTTATTATCTCTTGGAGGCGTACTTCTAATAAGCTTGTTAAAGTGTTTTTAAAAATTCCTTTATGCTCCATATGACTAATAGCACACTTAAAACTGTTTTGTGGGTACCTTGAATGCTTAGCTCTGAATGGCTGATATGTACCTCAGGTACTTTAAATTGCCATAAATACACAAAACAAACCATCAGTGAAACCAGGGATGTGGGAAGAAGACAGTCATACCCCTGTACTTATTGTCCCTTTCTAGATCTTGAGTTTGGGAATAATTCAAATCCCATGCAGAGGAGGTTTGTCTTTAAAGAGATTTGGGGGATTAAATGTTAACCTTTGAACACTGACTTCCTTAAGCTTTTTGTTTGCTTGAAAGCCTGAGTGCTGAATTTCCAGTAATGCCTTTAAAATCCATTTTGTTCTGAATGTAGAAGATTCTTTTGCAGTATGTGTGTGTACATATTTATTTATCCCTCCCTATGTCCAAGAATGTAGTAGGGCAGTGGATTGTCCATGTTTCTCTCCCCCCCCCCTTTATTCTCCAAATGCTGTGAGGTAGGTTAGATTGAGAGAAAGAGTCTGACCTAAGGTGAGTTTCATGACAACAGGCATTTGAACTTGGGTCTCCCTAGGCCCTGTGAAACTTCCCCCCCCCAACAACAATGTTTATTATTATTAATAAATGTATAACATACAGTAGAGAACAGGTAAGCAAAGTTACATAAATATAAATTTTATTTATTTATTATTCATTTATACCCTGCCGTCCGCATAGGCTCAGGGCGGATTACAGAGGTGAGGCAAAACCTTGCCATAATAAAAACATAATATACATAATAAATTTAAAAACATAGTACATCTTAAAATCCTATACAAACAAAGTGCTCAGTGATGTCATAGTCCAAAGATGATTGTATGTCCGAGTTCCAATGAGATCAGTGTAAAAATACAATCAAATTCTTACAGCGATATTAATATAGTAGAACATATTTAACAAACCATAGGAATGTCAAAACATATTTTTACCAGAGATGCAGCAAATCTATTATTTTGGGTATTTCCTCTTGTTGTGTCAAATATTGTAAAATAGGTAACCATATTGTAGCAAAGTTGGACTGTGTTATTAGAGTATGGGTATCATTAAGACCCTTTGTAACTCTTGCCATTACATACATGTTCCAGGCCCCGTGAAACTTTTTAACCACTGTACCACACAGTTGCTTGAGCTTCACTTTCATCTGAGGAACGATGAAATGCAGGATGTCAAGAGGTCTTTGGGAAGCTGTTAGATCTGCTGCCCAGTGTTCTCTGCTGGACAGTGTGAGTTTGATGCCAGACCAAAGCATCAAAAGAATGTAGAATGATTGGCGGAGGAGAGGTCCTTAATGGCTACTCGTCTTGTTGGCTAAAGGAAACGGCCATATACAGGAGGCAGCAAACTTATGAATGCCAGACCTCTATGCCCTGTTTTTTTGCCATCCAGGGCTACTGGTGGCCTTGGTGTGAAAGAGCATGCTGGACTAGATGGACCACTGATCTGATCCACCAGGACCACCTCTTATATTCATAAAAACTTAAAAACCTTCTGACAGGCTGTCACAGCGTGTAGGGTAGCCTTTAAAACTCTCCACTAAGGACTTTGTGCTGGTCTTCAAAAACCTTAAAACCATGCAGACTTGTCAACGTTATTGTATACAGAATTGCTTTCATTTCCCAGCAGATGAATGGGAGACCGTAATTTTCCTAAACTGGAGTGAATTCAGAGTTTTCCTGAAAAAGGTGAGTTGGGGGGGGGGAGGGTAGCTCAAGCACCAAGTTTTACAAGTGTCTAGAGCCATGAGGCTAGTATTGAATAACTCAGAATATGAACTGGAAATGTCTTAGGTGTATCACTTGGGAATTTAAAATAATTCATAAGGCCTTGTAAAAGTGCTGAGGCTTGCAATAGGACTTTATATGTCTCTCATGTGCGTAGCTGTGTTGGTATCATAATCGGCACTCCTACAGTTTTCAGCATCCATCTTTCCATTGCAACGGTGGCACCTGCTGCTGGGAAAGAAGAAAATGTCAAACCAGTTTGTACGACTGAAATATGATTGCTTGGGCAAACAGTCTGATCCTAGCTGCGTTAGTGTGAAAGTAAATCCCATTAGCTTCCACAGGGTTTACTTCCAAGTAAATGTGTAAAGACTGAAGACTGAATATCTTCTGATTACAGAACTTGTATAAAATAACTACCCCTGTTTTTACATTCCCAAATAAAGCAAAAAAAGTTTCGGGAGGGAGCTAATAATATTCATCTCATGTTTTCTGCTCTGTAGGTTGGCTTGATATTTCTTGTTTAGATGCTCAAGAAAAGTGAGTGCTGAATCCTTCTCACCTCTGGATTAGCTAGCAATTTAATTCCTGCTCCATCCTATGTGCATGTTTGCTGGCAAGATGGGGTTTTTTTTGGTTATGTAATAAATTAAGGTACAGTTGTGCAGTGATTAATTACAACAGAGGTCGCTTCCAAGTGATTTATATAAGCAAGGTAGGAAGCAGGTGGAGTGCCTTGCAGGGGATATTTGCTTGAATAAATATGGTACACTTATTGCTCTTTTTTTTCTTTTCTCCCCTAGTTCCTTAGGATGTTGTGACGTCTGCAGCTGTTCCAGACATGTTGCTGTGGTGTTGCCCCGGGAGAACGTCTTGATGGATAATTAACACCATTCAGTGATGGGCTGTGGGACTAGCAAGGTACTTCCTGAGCCCCCCAAGGATGTCCACTTGGATCTCGTTAAAAAGGTTGAGCCATACTGCGGTTACAAAAATGACATCTATAAGCACTTCATCAAGGATGATGGGGGTGACGCCATCAAGTCCGGCTTCCCTTCTCCTCCCCGCCACACCAACCCTTACGCCAGTGGCTGCTCTCCCACACGCCTGGAGCAACCGGAGCCCCGCAAGAACAGAGTGGCCAAATACCGTGCCAAATTTGACCCCAGGGTGACGGCCAAGTACGACATCAAGGCCCTGATTGGCCGAGGCAGCTTCAGCCGTGTGGTGCGGGTGGAGCACAAGGCCACCAAGCAGCCGTACGCGATCAAGATGATAGAGACCAAGTACCGGGAAGGGAGGGAAGTGTGTGAGTCCGAGCTGTGCGTGTTGCGTCGTGTGCGACACACCAACATCATCCAGCTCATTGAAGTGTTTGAGACTCAGGAGCGTGTCTACATGGTGATGGAACTGGCCACTGGAGGGGAGCTGTTTGACCGGATCATTGCCAAAGGCTCCTTCACAGAGAGAGATGCTACCCGAGTGCTGCAGATGGTGTTGGATGGGGTTAAATATTTACATACATTGGGGATAACACACAGGGACTTAAAGCCAGAGAACTTGCTGTACTATCACCCAGGAATGGATTCTAAAATAATGATCACGGACTTTGGGCTGGCGAGCGCCCGGAAGAAGGGAGATGACTGCCTAATGAAGACCACATGTGGAACGCCGGAGTATATTGCTCCGGAAATCTTGGTCAGAAAGCCTTACACCAACTCGGTAGACATGTGGGCCTTGGGCGTGATCTCTTACATCCTCCTAAGTGGGACTATGCCTTTCGAAGATGACAACCGGACCCGTTTGTACCGACAGATCCTGAAAGGAAAGTACAGTTACTCAGGGGAGGTGAGTGTGTCAAAGCTCAGAGTGCCTGTTGTGCAGGAGAATTTTATTGTGGTCTGAAACCCATTTGCTCTTGTACTTTGTGGCCCCTGAACTGATCTGCACCTTCTAACATAATATAGTGTGCTTTAAAGCAAGACCCATTTTATGTAGATACAAGATGGGTCTATAAGGCCTTGCAAAGGAAATTTCACACACATACCCATTCCTTTCCCCACTGCCACCTTCCCCTTAAATTGTGCATTTGCGAACTGGTTTGAGTGTTCTCTTCCAAGCGTTGTGTGCCAGGTGAGTCATTCAGTTGTCCAGTTTTCCAAAGCACAATGTGAGCTGGCGGGTCTCAGTGTTGTTTTGCGTTGCTTAGGCAACCCAAAATGGCAGCTGAGATCTTACTTGGTGTTTTCTCTGTCTCTCTCTCTCTCTCTCTACAGAAGAGAAGAGCTAGACTTGAGTCCAGTAGCTCCTTAGAGACCAATAAGATCTTCAGGGTATCAGCTTTCAAGAGTCAAAACTCTCTTTGCTAGAGAGCTTTAATTCTTGAAAGCTAATACCCCGAAAATCTTGTGGTTCTTTGAGGTGGCAGTGGACTTAAACGTAGTTCTTCGCTTCTACTGCAGACCAACACGGCTACCCTCCTGAAAAAAAAACTCTCTCTGTAGTGTCTTTAGAAAAAACAGGACTTTTCCCAGAAAACTGGGGGTTTCTCTGGACTTCTAGAAACCTCTTCCTTGGCCTTTAGGATTTTTGATACACATGGGAATCAGGGATGGGAGTACCCGGCAACTAAAGCTATGTCCGTGCTTTCTTTAAAAACAAACAACCCATGATGTTTTGCTTGAAGCAGTGGGAGGCAAGCGGTGATTTGCAGCTGCTCTAAACGGGGACCTCCCCTTTTGTTCCTTCTCGTACTGTGGAAGCATCGGAGGCCAGGCCTTTTCAGAACCTGCATTGCTCTCCTCCTCCATCTATGTATTTGGATAAGCTGCTCTTTGTAAAGGCAGCATACTATCGGAGTCTGCTTGGTACTGAGCCAGGGAGGAGGGATGGGCTTGTCTCTTCCAGCTGCTGCTCTTGGATCCATGGTGAGATGTCCCAAGTGCTTTGTTTGTTAAATGGTAAATGCGTCCTTGAACAGGGCGGTGGTGGCGAAGTAGGCATGGTCTGGACTCCAGTCAGTGCGGAGAGCAAGAGAGAGTTGAAGCTCCCCTCCCACACTGGTTCCCTGGTTTAAGTGCCCTCTACCCACCTCCTGTGTTGCTGTCTGCCCTGTGAAAGGAATTGTTACAGGCAGGGCTCTTTTTGTAGAAAAAGCCCAGCAGGAACTCATTAGCATAATGGGCCACACCCTACAGCAGAAACTCATTAGCATATTAGGCCACACCCTGACAGCACAGCTCATTAGCGCATTAGTCCGCACCCCCATGTTACCAGAAGTATGGTTATCCAGCCACACCCACCTTTTGCTTCTTATTCTGTTTACCTTGTTTGTTGCCAAAACCCAGGGCTTTTCTGTAGCAGGAACTCCTTTGCATGTTAGGCCACAAACCCCCAATGTAGCCAATCCTAATGAGTTTCTGCTGTTGGGTGTGGCCGATTATGCTAATGAGTTCCTGCTGGGCGTGGCCAACTTGGGAGCCAGCCGGAACTCCGTTCCTGTGCGTTCCTGCCCCAAAATAGCCCTGGTACAGGTACCCAGCTGTATGGTATGGTAACTGTGTGGTGCATCCCTGGTCTCACTCACAGCCCACCTCCTGGGAGATCACAGATCTCCTGCCTTACATGCAGCTTGGCCCTTGCAGTCCAGATCCAGGGGAGCAACATATCTGGTTTCACCCTGCCATTTTATTCTTTTGATCTGTTCTGTTCTTTTGCCACGTGGTTAGAGAAGGAACATCATCCAAGCATAGAGATGGGGCTACTTCCCATTTTCTTCAAGGAATCACATTCAGAAATGGAAGTTTCAGCTAAGTTGGTCTTAACTGCAGCTTTGTAAGGTCGATCCAAGCAGAAATGGAGCACAGTATTTATATATGACTAAGAGCAATTTCCCGAAGCAGGGGCTGAAGAGTGACAGTAAACTGTCTGGAAGATAAATAGGATGCTTTAATATTTCTGGCATTTTAGCAATGCGAAGGCGTGATGGCATTTCAGTTAATGGATGTAGATTCTTTTCATGTGCTTTGGATTGTTCTCGGTGCTGCATCAGGGTACAAGAATGCGTTAGAAACTCAAGTTACTTTTCTTTCAGAAAGATTTCCTGTTCTCTAGACAGTATGTGGCTGTGAAAGAGCTGTGATGCCTCTCACATTCCCTGTAGGTCAGTGTTGCACAGAACTTAACTTGGAAGGAAAGACAACCCTGAAAGGAAGACGTTCCCTTAAAAAAAGTTATGCAGTTTTAAAAATGATGCTCTGTCTTCTTGGTGCTTGGGGGGGGGGTCAACAGTGGGAGGGCTTCTAATGTCCTGGCCCCACTGGTGGACCTCCTGATGGCACTGGTATTTCTGGCCACTGTGTGACACAGAGTGTTGGACGGGATGGGCCTTTGGCCTGATCCAATATTGGCGTCTCTTATGGTCTTATGTTCTTACGTAACTGACTTGTGTGTAAATTTAAGTCATTCTCTTACTTTTCTGCATGGCATGTGTGTGTGTGTGGGGGGAAGGAACCCTAGTCTTCCTTTCAGGTACACCTAATAGTTCTTTTTGCCAGAGGTATTCCTGTAAGACCAGTCCTCCTGTCAGATTTCACCCGGTGTTCTTCAGGTCCTTGAGTAGACCATGGACCTATGCCTAATGAATACAAAATAAATTCTGGTAGAACGGGAGTGTAGAAACATCCACTGCTGTGTCATAGCACAGTACCAATATGATTGCTGTGTTCCACCTCTTTTTTTTTTTTAAAGATTCAAGAGTTTGTCTTGGAAGTTTTTCATAATTCTTTAATTTCTTGCTAAGCTCAGGCTTGTGGCTAAGAGCCAGTGTTAACCACTTTTCCTATAATGCTCTCCTTTCCCGTTCTTCATGAAAGGTTAGTAGGTAGCCTTCTTCATACAATTACAGTGGTTACCTCATTCTTGCCACAGCCTTGAGGTTTAACAACTTGCCCATAGGCATCTCCGTGAGCTACACCATCAAGGGCCATTTCTGAGGGTATTCAGCATCAGGCTCAAGTTTGCCATTGAGAGTACAACAAAACAAACCGCAGCAATGAGTAGAAGGCTGTTCTTGTACGATGTGCATGTTTGTAAGCTAGTGTTGGTCAAATTTGTATATTAAGAACAGCCCTAAAAATGTAATATGTCATACGGTCCTAAGCAGGAGTTTGAACCAAGATCTCCCACATAGGCCAAATATCTGAGAGGTAGGAAAAAGGGAAAGTTGAAAGTAGAAAACACAAATTTTGTAGTAAAGAGAAGACATTGTGTATTGTTTGGACAGAAAGCTTCCTACAGCCACTACAGGACTAACAGCTTCCTTAGGTGTCAAGTGAAATTGAAATCAAATTGAAAGTTAAATTCAGATTGCCCTGACCTGGGTAGCTCAGGCAAGCCTGATCTCGTCAGATCTCAGAAGCTAAGCAGGGCAAGTAATTGGAGGGGAGACCTCAAAGGAATACCGGGGCTTGGGACGCAGGGCAGGCTATCAAACCACCTCTCTGAAACATCCAAATCCCACTAGGAGTCACCAGAAGTCACCATGACTTCCAGGCATGCAAACACACACACATGCACAAATACCCACACACAAAAAAGAAAGTTAACTTAAAATCAACGGACTCTTCAGTAGTGTAGTATCATATTTATACAGAATTAGCCATATTTAAACAATAAACATGTTATTGAAAATACTGTATGTCTGTACTATGCAATTCTTGAAGGCTATCAGTTGTCTTACATCCAGTCTTGCGCACATGTTAATGTGTAAATCCTTGTCTATCAAATAATTCTACTCATTCCAAATGAGACAATATTCTCTAGACCTTTTTCTCAGAGTGTCCTAAAATCTCTGACTTCCCCCCCCCCCCACTGCAAATAAATTTAGCAAAAAAAGTCCTCAGGGATGGATGGGGGGACTTTGATTCCGCCCCTCCAGGCCTGCACATCTCTACACACAACAGAGATATACCCCTCCACAGCACTTTCAACACTTTTTCCTTCTGGAGTCCCCAGAAACAGAGAAGCTTGCTGCTGTTTAACCTGTGGGATTCTTTTTCCCAAAGTAAAACTAGCCCTTCATCTTATTTAGCAGAATACTGATGAAGCAAAGAAAGAGCTGCAGGGAATGGTGGGGAGGGACCCAATTAGTTCTTGATGGATAGGTTGCACTGATCAGTCTTTGATGAGTAGCGTAACCCGTACCCAGGGAGCTAACGTCATCAGAAGCACTTGCCAAATTACTTCTCCGGGCTGTCTTAAAGTTTACATGTCGCCCCTCAGCTCTATGCCACGCAGAAGCCAAAGAATGCTAATTAGAACGGTTGAGGTCAGCAGGACCTGAATGAGCTATTATGGTCTATCTTGCCCATCGATCGCCTAATAGCCTCTTGAAACAGGCCTACTCCTCCCGGAATAGAACCCCAAGCTGTAAGCTCTCAGGCAGGTCTCTCCAATGGCAACTGCATTAGTTAGGTGTCAACTCATTTCTCCTCAAGGAAACGGGGACCACTTCACAAGTCAGCCTGCATTTCTCCTTCTGTTCCTTCCTTGATGGGACTCCACGATGTCTGTCGCATTAGCAGCGGAGATCTGGGCTTTGGCGGGGGGTGGGTGGGAGGCAAGGCAGGGGGAACATATTCTTTATTAGATTCTTGCATGACGCAAGTTAGCTGCTGCCCGTGAGATTTTACAACAGCGTATGTTGCAGTGTACTTTCCTTGCTGGATCAAAAGCCCCTTTGAGGCTCTTGCCTACAGGATGGCTGCAGGTGAACCGATGATTCTCTGATCAGGTCTTGACAGAGCCCTCTCCTGGGATTGCCTCTCTTGGATGGAAACACGTTTGCAGAATTTGGATTAGGTTTTATGAAACAGTACTTTTTGTTCTTCCTCCACTCTTTAGCCTTCATTTAGTGTGTACAGCTTAGTTTTTAAAGTGTCCCAACAATAACGATTTCCTTCATTTTGTACGCTGTTTTTGGATGTCATAATAAAGCGGTTTGTTTAAATCCATAGTTTTTGCACAAACCCTGCTTAATTCACCAGGTGTACTGAAAAGCCTCAGTTTGGTCTAACACCAGGTTATCCCAAGCTTCTTTGCATTCCCAGCTTGCTGATGAAGCCTCTTTGCACTTGCTCTACTGAGCTGAATGGTGGTTGGCTCAGTGAACAGGAGAGGGAGGAGGAGAAACTTAGGGCAAGACAAGCCCGCTGTTTTCAGTCTGAGGATCATGTCCTGTCCCCTTTCAGTGAAGCGACGAGACCAGTGTTCCCTCTAAGCTAAGTTAGTGTGAGCTAGCTCACAGTTTTTTAGCCTCCGGCTCACACATTTCTGTCTTAGCTCAGGACGGATGGCTCCAGAGCAAACTAGTTTCTGCAGCAGCCCAATCGCTCGCTCACAGCTTTCATGCCCGTAGCTCACAGATTGGAATTTTTGCTCACAAGATCCCACAGCTTAGAGGGAGCATTGGACTAGACAGAAATCCAAAACTTTTTTTCTCTCTTAAAAACTTTCACATTGGGAAAAGGAAGTATGGTGGTAGGTGGACTGTGGAGAGCTTTGGACTATAACAGTGGGTCTTGTGGAGCGATTCCTGTTTTGTATGTAGGCAAAGTGAATGAAAGCATGTGATTAAGCAAGATCTTCTGTTGTGCTATGGTTTAAATTAAATTTCCACTCAGTTGAGGTTGGAGTCCTGTTAGCTGAGTCATCACTCGCTGGGAGGGAAGACTGGGGAGAAGCAGAGGGAGGGGCTGTTCCAAGAAAACACCATAGTTAGCCTCGATTTTCTGGAAGCCTGTGCCACCACCTCTGTATGCAGGTGACAAAGAAGGGGAGTGCCACTGACCCGTTCTGGACTTACAGGTCAATACTAGCCACAGTTATTGTGCCAGGCACAAGTCAAGGGTGAGAGCCACAGTGGAACCTCCCTTCAGACATCATTACTCTAATCAAAGCTTGATCAAACTGTGGTTTAAAAACTCCGGCTTATTATGCCACCTGACTGCAGCTGTAGCCTGAAAGGGCAGGTATTTGGCTGATGTCTCTCATTACACTGGAGGAGAGAAGAAAAGGCTATTTCCAGGAATAATCAGGGAATTCAAAGAATTCTGTCTGTTCCTGGACGGAATGCCACAAGAGCTTGGAAGCCTCCTAGACTCCCTAAGCCTTTGGCTGACTTCTCACTGCTTTATTACTCAACCAGTGTCCCATAACGGCTATTACCAGTTTCATTTGCAATTCAGCAGATCTTCTAAGTGGGAGGGTCTGTATTCATTAGGTGGACGCTTCAAGAGGGGCATGAGAAAGGGCAAAGACAAGACTAAGAGCAGGGGAGCTTATCTGATCTTCCAAACAGCAGTGTAGAATTTTTTAAGAACTATAAGTTTTAGGTTGTTAAAGAGATCCCCCCCCCCCGGGTGAGTATTTTGTGTGTGTGTAAGTCATGGTTGACTTCTGGCAACCTCTAGTGGGGCTTGGACGTTTCGGAGGGGTGGCTTACTATTGCCTGCCTCTGCATCTCAGTCCTGGTATTTCTTGGAGGCCTCCCATCCAAGTACTTGCCAGGGTCAGCCCTGCGTAGCTTCCGAGATGTGATGATAGCTTGCCTGGGCTATCCGGGTCAGGGCTGGGAACCACCACCCCCCTTTTTAAATGATTTGCACCCTGTTTAAAGTGCGAATAAAATCTGTTAAACCTTAATAAGGGTTTGAACAAAAAGTATTTTAGCAACATGTTTGTTATATATGTTTTTGTTTATATTTTTATATTTTTAATATTGGTTATTTACATCGCTTGTAGTCTGCCTTTCTCACTGAGACTCAGCGTTAAGTCGATATGCTCAGCAGGATGAGACATCTCATAAATAGTGCAATGGGGTTTGGAGTGGAGAAATCTGAAAAGAGCTGAAGAAAACCGTAAGCACGACACATGAAGCAATGGAGAAATTACACAGTAGGAGGAGGAGCATATCTACAGCAACAGACAATTCACAGTCCCTAAAGTAAAGGTAAAGGTTCCCTTGCTCGAAAGCCAGTCGAGTCAGACTCTAAGGTTGCGGTGCTCATCTCCGTTTCAAAGCCGAAGAGCCAGCGCTGTCCGAAGACATTTCCGTGGTCAGGTGGCCAGCATGACTAAACACCAAGGCGCACGGAACGCTGTTACCTTCCCACTGAAGTGGTACCTATTTATCTACTTGCAATTTCTTGCTTTCGAACCGCTAGGTTGGCAGGAGCTGGAACTAGAGACGGGAGCTCACTCCGTCATGCGGCACACTCAGGTCTTGGACTGCTGAACTACTGACCTTCCACAGCCTGCAGTTCAGTGTCTTAACCACTTGAGCCACCGCAGCTCCCTGCCCCTTTACCAAACCACCTTTCTAAACCGATTTGTTACCATACAGCCTTATTACCTGTGTAAAAAAGCCCTCCTGAATCATTCAGTTCTGCATAGTTTGTGAGAAGCAAGGAGAGCGGGAGCCTTCCTACCCTCCTCAGGTAAACCATTCCATAAGGGGGAGGGGCGCAACAGTGAGCGCATATGTACAGGCAGTTGTTGATTTTGCCCATTTTATTTATTTATAGTCAAATTTATACCCCGCCCTCCCCGCAAAGCAGGCTCAGGGCGTCTTCCGACAACAAACTCAACAATACAAAATAAAAACATAAATAATACAGAATTAAAACACAGTATTTAAAATAGTACATTACAAAATATCAGAATACTGGCAGCACGTGCAGAAGGCTCTGCTCAGATGAACCAAGTTGTCACGGCAGGGCATGTGGCGAGAGGTGGACGTGAGGGACCAAGGCCATGAACGGCTTTGTATGTGATAGCCAATACCATGAACTGAGCCGGGTAATTGATGGGCAGCCAGTGAAGTGACTGCAGAATGGGAGTAATATGCATGCTTTGTCTAGCTTCTGATAGTAACCAAGCTGCACCAACTGGAGTCTGCAGAGTGCATTACAGTAGTTTAGTCTCAGTGTTACCGTGGCGTGGATCCAGGTGGCTGGATTAGCTGTGTCAAGGTAGGGGGCCATCATGTGGGCTAGACTGAGTCGGAAGAAAGCCTTTTTTTTTTTTGCAGCTGCATTAACTTGCTTTTACAGCAGCATTGCTGGATCTGATAAAACCTCTGGGTTTCATAACGGAATCAGCAAGGGTCCCCATAGGCATTGAGGAGCACAGTGGCCTCCAAGATCTCCACCTTCCCAACTAGCATCACTTCTGTCTTGTCTGGCTTCAGTTCCAATTCGTTTGCTTTCACTCATTTGTTCACAGCAGTCAGGCAGTGGCTCAAGACCTGAACTACCAGGGGATTTGGAGGGGGGAGAGGGAGAGGGAGCTAGGTGTGATCTGCCTATTGACGGCATCCAGTTCTAGAGCTACAAATTATTTTTCCTAAAGGCTTTACATAGCAGTACAATAGCATGGGGGATAAGATTGTGCCCAGTGTAGCCCCACAGTACAACCCCTATCCTGAAGGTAGCTGGTCTCCAATGGCAACCCTTTGAAGTCTGATCCATGTGGAATGATTTAAACCCGTCCAAGGCACATCCAACCAGTCCTGATTATCTACTTCTGCCCCCCAAACACCTCAATAGGATGATATGGTCTACTGTATCAGAGGCTGCAAGACAGATCCAGGAGGAGCAACAAAGAAGCATGGCCTTTGTCTACATTAGGCGGAGGTCATCAGCTAAAGCCACCAGAGACATCCGTGTCCCGTAGCCTGGCCTGAAACCAGACTGGAAAGGGTCCAGATTGTGAATCTTTCAAGTGTACAGAACAGCAAGAGGATCAATTAGAAATAAGCCTTAAAGAGTCTGACCAAGTTGCAAATTTCGGATAGCAAGTCAGTAGAGGTAGTTTGCAAGCCTCCCCCCCCCCCGCACTTCTATGTCATGAGACCTGGAGGGGGAACGATGCTGTCATGCTAAGTCTCCCTGTATGCTGGCAGTAGTTTTGTGGATCTGGTGGGAGACAATAAAAGGCATAAGCCACAGCAGTCACTTCTTCACCTCCTACGCGGGTGCCCTATGCCAGTTTGGTACCCTGTTTGGGCATTGAACTGTCTCTGGCCTTTCCCGTGATCTGCTTCCAGTCCTAAATCCCTGTTCCATCTTCTGTCGGTTTGTCCCGCTGTCTCCATCCATGCTCTGGCGCTGCCATCTCCAGTTCTGCCTTAAGAGTCAAGATGTGTTTCAAGGCATGAAAAATAACACTTGAAGGAGCCCTGAGAGAGCTGTCTAGAACAGAGGGAGCGCGTGGACCAGCAGGAAATAAAAGAAGCCGACTGCAAGTCTGCTTCCTAAAGTTTTCCGCTCCTGTTTTCAAGAGAGGAGGCGTCATCATTTGTCTTGATGGCGCCTGAAACCCACTGTCATTGATGCTTGTCGGCTTGCCTGAGACAGTGATCCACCAACGTCACCCTCTCCATTCCCTCTGCTTTTGTGACTCACGCCAGCTTTTATTCTCTGATGAATGCCACCTCCAGATGATAGAACCCCTTGACGCACAGTGCGCCTCTAAGGGTCTTGGTACAGATGTCTGGAACATGATATTGTGCATAATTGTTCACCGGTCGGCATTAGCTTGAGTTGGTAAGGAGTGGAGACATGCAGAGTTATCTGGGAAGAGAGAGTGCAGTCTGTGTTCATCCAAACTGTTTTCTCTGAAGAACTGTTGCATTTGCATAGTTCCCAAATGTGGTGTTTTCGTATTCTGTGACTCCACTGAATCAGCTTAAACAAGCAAGAGCTGACTGAAGCATCAATCTGGTAAAATATCTGGATTTTCAACCTGCAATTATTTATTTATGCACTTTATTTGGTATCCTGCCTTTCTCGCCAGTGGGGACCCAAAGTGGCTGGGCATCATTCTCCTCTCCTCTGTTTTATCCTCACAGCAGTACAATAATAATGATGAAAAATTGCTGTGAGTTCACAAATCACAATGAATAGACAATAATAACTAGTACAGAATTGACGCTTGATGATGTTTATAATTTCTATGTTTTCAGAACACAGGACGTCAAATACGGAAGGTGAGCGATACGAACATCTCGAGTGGTTGTTCGTTTCGAGACAACTCTTTTTCAACCAAATTCAGTTCTCTGGTTGTCTTATTGTGTTTAGCTGTGATATCAATCTTATCCAACATCCGTAAAGCACATAGGCTAACAAGTTTTAACAGCACAAGGGCTAACAAATTCTAAATTCGGACAATAAGACAACCAGAGAACTGAATTTGGTTGAAAAAGAGTTGTCTCGAAACGAACAACCACTCGAGATGTTCGTATCGCTCACCTTCCGTATTTGACGTCGTGTGTTCTGAAAACATAGAAATTATAAACATCATCAAGCGTCAATTCTGTACTAGTTATTATTGTCTATTCATTGTGATTTGTGAACTCACAGCAATTTTTCATCATTATTATTGTACTGCTTTGAATTGCTGGTCCCCCTTGTATATATTTATCCTCACAGCAACCATATGAGGCCGGCTAGGCTGGGAGTGCATGACTGGCCCAAAGTCACCCAAAGTTGAACACGGATCTCCCAGATCGTAATCTGACTCGCTAGCCACTGCACTGTGCTGGCAGTGCAAAAACAACACATTTGCTTTTCTGAGTGAACTATCTATGGAAATGAAGAAAAATGTGTGCTTGAGAACAATTGATCTCCATGGGAATTAGCTGTGACTTCTCTACTTCTAGTAAAGGGTGCTGTGCTTATTGTAATGGTGTGATGCTACAAGCATGGACGGCTTCAAAAGGGAATTAGATAAGGATATGGAGCAGAGGTCCATCAGTGGCTATTAGCCCCAAGGTATAGATAGGAACTCTCAGTCTGGGCCAGGTGATGTTCTGTATTCTTGGTGCTTAGGGGGGCAACAGTGGGAAGGCTTCTTGTGTCCTGGCCCCACTGCTGGGCCCCCTGATGGCACCTGGTATTTTTGGCCACTGTGTGACAAAGTGTTGGACTGGATAGGCCATTGGCCTGATCCAACATTGGCTTCTCTTATGTTCTTATAATGCTTTGGTACTAGAACGCTTGGAGGTGATTTGCTGAGTCTGGCAGTTTTCTGAGTTTGTTTTCTGTTGCTCTCTATGGGTCTCTCAGAACCTCTTTGGATCTTACTCTTCATGTAGGTTACAGTGAACCACTCTCAGCATTTGGCCTTCCACAATCTCAGACTAACTGGGCCTAGAGGATTCCTTCTCTCTATCCGTGGCTGATATGTTCGTTTTGCTGTGAAAGAATAGAGATCTGTTTTCTGGGAGCATCCTCCCAACCACCCCCCTTCTTACCTGCAGAAAGGGTGTTTGGGGGAATAATTGGGGTTCACTTTCTCTGTCTTCTGTGCTTGGCCCTGCCCATTCTGATTCTTACGTAACACAGTGAATGAAATGTGCTCAAAAGCAGCACCAGTTTGAGTTTTCTTTGAGAGAGATCTTTACATATTTTCTCACCTAATTGCTTGATTGCTTTTTTTTTTAAATCCGGATGTGAAGATATGGCCAGTGGTCTCATCGGGAGATGCTCTGATATCAACTTCTTATCCTCTTGGCTATCTCTGTAGAAATTTTTTCCTCCATTAGCTGTGCCGCATGCGGCACTGAGGGCCTGGAGTTGTGAATGTGCGTAAATGAACAAACAAACCGAAGCCCAATCCAAGCCAGAATAAACAGAGGCAAGGAAACGAAGCTTTTGTTGTGTAGAAGAAAGGTTTCAAGTGCATTTAAGAGTCACTTTCTTCTCTGGGAATAAGAGAAATCCATTTACAGAGGAATGTGTTCTTACGTCCCAGGGGAAGAGAGCTGCAAGTGAGCGGCAAGCGAGTCAGGATGGAAGCCGAGGGGACTTGGTTGAAGAGGCAGCATGTTCTTTCCACCCTCCCCCTTTTTTTCCTTTTTTAAGGGGAACATTGACTGGTACCTGAAATAGGCTCTTCTCTGCCTGAGGTGGAATGCTGAGGTCAGCCTGACTAATGCACACTTTGTGATAAAGCTCTGACTTCCTTTTCTCCCCATGGCTTTATGCTTTCATACTTCACTCCTTTGCTAAACCCATATTTCAGCTGCTTGAGAAAAGCTGGTGCAGACGTGCTTGAGTTGTTTTTTGCCAGTCTGATTAGATCAGGGGTGTCAAACTTAAGGCCTGGGGGCCAGAACCGGCCTGTCCAGGGATGTTATGTGGCCCGCAAGCAACTAGTGCAAGGGAGGGAGCAGGAAGGAGACTGCTCAGGGGGGAGTGGGCAGAGCCGCTGCAATTGTGGCTTCAGCATGGCAGAACAGCCTTCTCTGCAGCAGTCAAGCAGCATGGGAGTGTCTGCCCAGTGCTGGACTGCTGGCTCTCCAGTCCGCCCATATAGGCTTTCCTTTGCACCCTCCTCCCAGCGCAGGGGGCCTTGCAGTGAGGACACACCAACTCAGAGCTTACCAGCTGCTGTCTTTTATACAGTTTATATCTCCAGTACCTGGCATTATGTTTTATGGCGCACATGGCCCAGCATGGCAAAGTGACGTTTATGTCAGATCTGGCCCTGGTAACAAATGAGTTTGACACCTCTGGATGAGATTAATTGTCTGACCGGCCTTCGTGTAACAGGCAGAACTGTACCAGACCCAGAAATCTGTCTAGCTAAGCCAAGATGCTAGAAAACCAGAGTTGGAAATAGCTTGGTCACCTTCACACCTGTGCAGAGTAAAGATTCCCTACAGGTGACTAACTGTACAAAAAGAGGTTTCAAGGGAAGCAATGAGGTGGATGCAAATGACCAGGGGGCACTTAGGCAAGCAATTGGGGGGGGGGTAGCTTTGTGGACTTGTTTGCAGGCCAGTTTTTCTCATAAATGCACTGCACGCAAAAGCAGGGATGGGCTAATCGGGGTTAACACTGGCACCTAAATTCAAGGTTTCATTGCTACCACCTGCCGCTTTATTAGATCCAGGCAGGTTAAACTACCATTGAATGGCGCCTGCCCTAGGTTGTCTCCATGCCCGTAGTGGAGTTTTTAAACTAACAACTCCTGCCACAAGAAATTTCTTAGCCTTTATTTGTTATCCTCTAGCCTTTCTGCTCTTATACCTAGAAATAACGAGCAAGAAGCCTGTTCCCCTTTTGCTGTGCTAATGCAAAGAATTTGAACTCTCCAGTAAATAGCTAAGAATCATCCAGAGATTGCATTATTTGTTGTAGTGTTTACATCATGTGGAGAGGGACTGTGGCTCACTGGTCGGGCATCTGCTCGCTATGCAGCCAAGTACAATCTTCGCCATCTTCAGTTAAAAGATCTGGCTGCAGGTGATGTGAAAGACCTCCGCCTGAGACCCTGGGGAGCCACTGCCAGTCTGAGGATGCAGTACTGACTTTGATGGACCAAGGGTCTGATTCAGTCTAAGGCACCTTCATGTGTTGTTTCCATGATGATGATTTATTTATTGTGAACTGCTCTGAGTCTGCAGGACAGAAGTGGGGTAAACAATTTTCTACATAAAATGAACACCATCTGGCAAATGCTCATCTGGGCCGAGGTGAGAGATTTCTCGAATAACCCCCGGGCAAAAACCAGCACATTGTTTGTTTTGCAAAATTTCTACACTGCCTTTCCCGTCCCGAGGGGGGGTTGCAACATACTATAAAACCAGTAAGAACGGATAGTTGCATCTACATAAACAGATGACATAACAGTTTGGTAATAATAAAATTTCAATCCAGACGCAGCACTGGGAGAGGCGGTTCTTCAGATACGGGCCCCAGACCGTGCAAGTTATTGAAACCTTAAGTTGAACCTGGAATGAAACACCTTAAATTGAACCTGGAATAATACTGGCAGCCAATGTAACTGTTTCAAGAGCGATGTAATATACTGGAAACTGTAGGTCTTGGTCCTTTAATGGAAGGAGGGAAATGGAGTCCATGAAAAGGGACTCATAACCAGATAAGTACAAGAAAGTGCCTCTAGCTGTAATTTAGATGTTAAGCTGTGTCTTGTTGCTGTGCTTCTGAAATACTTCAATCCGTTTCAATAGTTGATCTACCTACCCATATATATAACCTATCACTAAATGCAGTAACTATACCAGAAGACTGGAGAGTAGGAAATGTTACACCAATTTTTAAAAAGGGATCTAGAGGGGAACCAGGAAACTACAGGCCAGACAGTTGAAAGTCTGTCCCAGGCAAATATTAGAAACTGTAATCAAAGATAGAATTGTTAGCCACACAGAGGGACAAAGCCTGCTGAAGGAAAATCTTCATGGCTTCTGCAAAGGGAAGTTCTTTGAGAAAGTGAACAAGCATGTGGACAGTGGTGACCCGGTAGACATTGTATACTTGGACTTAAGGCTTTTGATGAGGTACCTCATCAAAGACTCCTGAGTAAAAGCAGTCATGGGATAAGAGGATGGGTTCTCTTATGGATTAAAAAATGGTTAAATGACAGAAAGGAAAAAGCAGGAATCAATGGACAGTTCTCACAATGCAGGGAAGCAAGCAGTGGAGTCCCATTACGATTGGTATTGGGGCCAGTACTGTTTAATTTATTCATCAGCGATCTGGCACTGGGGGTGAGTAGCGTAGTGGCCAAGTTTGCAGGTGACACAGAATTATTCAGTATGGTGAAAACCAAGGCTGACTGTGAAGAGCTCCAAGAGGACCTTCACAAACTGTGTGAGTAGATGACAATGTGGCAAATGAAGTTCAATGTTGGTGATGCACATTGGGACAAAAAAAACCCCAACTGAACTTGCTAAGACTGAGAGGGGAAAAGATCTTGGGGTCATGGTGGATGGCTCAATGAAAGTGTCAGCCCCAGTGTGCTGCGGCAGTGAAAAGGCAGACTCTGTATTAGAGATTATTAGGAAAGGGATTGGGAATAAAAAGGCCGATATTGTTATTCCCCTATATAGATCTATGGTGCGGCCTCATTTGGAATACAATGTACAGTTCTGGTCTCTGTATCTCCAAACAGACATTGCAGAGCTGGAAAAGTACAGAGAAGGGCAACGAAGATGATTTGGGGGTTGGAGCACATTCCCTGTGTGGAAAGTCTAAAGAGTCTGGGACTTTTCAGTTTAGAAAAGAACTGACTGGGGGGGGGGCATGATAGAGGTCTATAAAATTATAGAAGGGGTGGAGAGAGCTGACAGAATTTTTCTCCATCCAATTAAACTGATGGGCAGTAGGTTCAGGATGGACAGAAGGAAATACTACTTTACACAGAGAGTGATTAAAATGTGGAAATTTGCTGACAGAGGATGTAGAGATGGCCACAAGAATAAACAGCTTTAAAGGGGGGTAGACAGATTCATGGAGGATAAGTCTATCAATGGCTACTAGACATGGTGACTGAGGGAAACCTGCACATTCAGAAGTGTGAAACCTCTGAATCGGAGAGCCAGGAAGCCTCCATGCTGTGTTGTTGTCCGTCCAGAGGAACTGGTTGACCACTGTGTGAGACAGAACGCTGGATTAGATGGACCACTGGTCTGATCCAGCACGGCTCTTCCTAAATTCTTATGCTGAAGCAAGATGACATCCAGAAAAAAAGGTTATTTGTCAGCGTAAGCCCTCAGATAGGTACCTAGACGAGGAAATAAGATCTTTCAGTTGTCTCTTTTCTCATTCAGCCTAGTGACATCCTAAAACCCGGTGGCTTTTAAGAACCAGACATTTTGCCTACACATTCTTTTGAACATCCGCATAATTTGCCAAGCCCAGGAGCAAAGCCGAGGGTGTTGCATGCAACAGATTGATGTTTCTTTGTGTGAGGCAGAAGTTGCTGTAGGGAAGCTAGACTGGATCACAGTACAGCAATTACATTTGCGGTTCAGTTGATGTGCTAATTTAGATACAATGGTACAGTCAAGTTTTTTTTAATGATGGGATGGGAACCTTATTTTGTCTATAGTATTTAGCATAAATTATTATAGCTGAATATGCTAGGCATCTACAGTACTGGCATTTTACTCTGTATTGCTCTTAATTGTGTCTTGCATTGGTTATTATGAAAACAGAGAAGTCCATTAAGCTGTTCTCTTTCAAGCAGCCAGCCTCACTACCCTGCTTGTTCTAGTACATGTCCAGCATTCTGCCCAAGGCTGAAGGGCTTGCGGAGAATTCTTTTGTTCTGCTTTTGTGTTTCAACATTTCTGTTGCTGATGGAAGTCAGTAGCTTTGTTTTCTCTCTCCCCCCACTCCCCTCTTCCTGCCCTGCTGCTCTGGGAGAGTGCCAGTCTGAAGTTCCCAAACACGTTTACCAATTAGTTCTTTGTCTGGGTTTACATTCATTGCTGGAAGAAGCGCGGGGTTCCTCTGAAACCTGAGAATTGACTCAAGCCAGCGATCAGCGTTGATTGGCGAAACAGTAAATTGTGCAGACAGTCGGTTGTGCGGTGGAAGCGTCTTGCTGCTGGCAGTTAGTGACCCCTGCTGTTGTTACGTTGGCTGGTTCGGTTCTGTGGATCATGCCCGTCGAGTACTCTGTGTGCATTCTCATGTGGAACTCTGGAGGGAGCCATTCTTTTGACATATTTCAGGTGATTGGTTTCAGAGACTGATTTGGTAGGTTCCAGCCTTCTACAGAGAGTTCCTACAACTATGCGTGATGAATGCATCATTCCATATGCCACTAAAAGTTTGTGTATGTGTATGTATGAATGCATAATTCAAGAAGGTCATCCAGCCTCTCCTTTCTGAGCTTTCTGGGACATTTGGGTCAGGTTTCTAGGACCACCCAGGACCAATGTTCCCTCTAAGCGGAGTTAGTATGAGCTCGCTCACAGGTTTTTAGCCTCCAGCTCACACAGGGAACTGTGTCTTAGCACAGGAAGGGATGGCTCCAGAGCAAACTAATTTATGCAGCCGCCGAATCACTCGCTCACAGCTTTAATGCCAGGAGCTCACAAAGTAGAATTTTTGCTCACAAGACTCTACAGCTTAGAGGGACCATTGCCCAGGACTTGATTGCTGAAGAGTGGCTATCGGGTCTGTTGTATCGTCTCACCTGGGTGGCAGATGGCATCACAAGTTTTCCTTGCACTGTGTCACCAACTTTGCCCTCACTTCTCTGGGCCCACTGATGTATTATGAGTCCTTTGCGGTCCATCAGTGTGTCGTCTTCCCCAGGTCTTATAAACAGAAGGTCGTTTTCAGCTTAGACTGTGACCCTGTGCAGACACATAGCTGAATTTAGTGCTGGGGGTGACGCAGATGGGACCAAGGTTTCTGCTTGGCTTCTTTGTATTGCTGCTTGGGTGCCATCTGTGGCGAGGGGAATGCTACTGAGCAACCTCTTGGGAACTAAATGTTCTGTTCAGATACAGCCTTGGCAAACTGAGACCTGACTATCTGCAGCCTTCCTCGGAGGCACCAGAAAGCTAGTCCCTGTTCCTGGATCAGAGTTGGTCTTGGTAGGATCGGTAGGGAGCCCGTTGTAGAATCATAAGCAGTGCTGTCTGTGTATTCCGTGCCCACGCCTATTTTGAATGGACTGAATTTGGGGATCTTTGTTTTTCTTTTTAATAGAACATGCATCCGTGTTTCTAGCCCTCAGGCCTGTGAAGCGTGACTTGAAGGTGTATGGAGAGCAGAGAGGGACCACGTTGAACAGGATTTCTTGTCACCAGTGACTTACATACCCCTTTCCCCCCTTTTGTATGACTAGGAAACAAAGAATAAACGTATGCAAATAGGAGAACTTGGAATTCGTTTTTCGTGATGTGAAATTTGGATCCGGTTGGCGCGGAAATATATACTCCAGAGAGCAGACCGCTGTGGCAATAAGCTCCTCTTTTTCCTTCATCTTTGTACTATGACTTCAGTAGAGTAATATGACATTTGGGCTCCATATATGGCAGATTTATTTATTTATTTTTATTTATTTTATTGTGTTTATACCCCGCCCTCCCCACGAACAGGCTCAGGGCGGCTCACATAGGGCACTAAGTGGATACGATATACAAAATTACAGAATACAAAAATACAAATTTTATAAAGCAGATTAAAATCGATTCTGTGGATGCACATATAGACTCCTAACATCTTGTGTAGCAGGGGGAAGGCTGGGGTAATAGAAAGATGTTACCCAGCCCCCCAGCGGTCTCTCTCTATCAAGAAGCGGTGGTGTAAGTGGACGTGGCGGCTCCTACTCATAAGCCTGGCGGAAGAGCTCCGTCTTGCAGGCCCTGCGGAACTGCACAAGGTCCCGCAGGGCCCTGATCTCTTCCGGGAGCTCATTCCACCAGGTAGGAGCCGCCACTGAGAAAGACCTGGCCCTTGTTGCCACAAGCTTGGCCTCCTTAGGGCCCGGGGTCACCAGCCGGTGTTGTGACCCCGACCGAAGTGCTCTTTAATTGGTTTTGCCATTTTTATTGAATGTAGACCATTCTTGGTGACCCGAAATAGCCTGTCATTGAAGTGCCTGACAAAAAGATCTTTATCAAAGAACAAACATACTCCATAGCTAAATACTAATTAAAGTACAAGACGCAGTTACGTAAAAACAACACCAACTAATAGCACAGCAGGAGGTAAAATAAAACCCAATGTAAAACAGCCACACGCATCACCGTCCAAAAGCCTGTTGGGATCAAAACATTTTTACAAGGTTTCAGAATGTCAGGGAAGAGCTAGCTTGGTGAGCTTCCCCAGGGGGTGTGTGTGTGTGTGTATGATGGCACCAGATGTTTGTGTATCCTGAGATACCCTTAGAGGGCTGTGGATTATTAAAGGGGTTGTCTCTCTCTCATCCTTTCTGTCTTCCTCTTGAGTGCTTGTTACTTAAGATTTGTTGCCCAGATGCTGACTGGATCCCACTTGACTGGCACTCCAGGCTGAAAAGAGGAGCCCTGGAAGCCACTCTCAGTGTGAAGACGTGTTCCGTGACACATGGACCTGTCTTATTCTGAATCGGACCATTAGTCCATCAAGTTCAGTATGCCAGTACTCAGACTGGCAGCGGCTCTCCAGGGTCTCAGGGTCAAGGTCTTTCATATCACCTGTTACCTGACCCTTAACTGGAGATGCTGGGGATTGAACCTGAGACCGCCTGCATGCAAAGCAGAGGCACACTACATCCTGCGGTGTGGCGTATGTTTGGGCCATAGAGGTAATCCACCAGTTACTGGGGCGGCAGGTCTGTAGACATGAGACGAGGAAGTTCCTGAGCTGCGATTCCTACAGGCATCCTGGACTATGAATCCTTGGGAAGAGGGAGTGTTGTTTTTTCCAGACGGAGGCGGTTTGCTGACATCTGCCTCAATCCAGCCACCCGTCAGCCACCCCCCTGAAGACATCCAGCTTTGTGTAGGGGCTGAAAGTGGGCCCTCAGCTCACTGCCCTTGAATGTTGACACCTGCCAAAGCATCTCTGGCTCCAACAGTAACACTTTCCAGCCCCAAAAAGTGTCAGCAAGGCTCCCAAAAGCACTGGCACTTCTGCAATAATGTTGGAGCTGATTCACACTAAAGCAAAGTGGCACATGTCCCCCCCCCCCCCGATCAGCAGTGCTGCAGAACATTGGTGGCTCCTCCATGTCTGACTGAGAGCATGGGGCAATGCAAGGGGAAACCACTTGGGCAGGCATCTCCTAGACTGCAGCTTGGATACGATTGCTCTGAGATTGGACAAGATTGCTCTGAGTCACAAAAGAGCCCATGAAGGAGGCTTCAGGTGATCTCAAGGTGACTGTAACAGCTTGTCAGGCTACCTAAGGCACAGCCCATGCTTCTACACAGTTGTCCATCACCCAGGAAGTCATACGAGAATCAGGCAAGTTCAAGTTTCCTGGAATTGTATCAGCAGGCTAAGGTGAAAGAGTAAGAGAGCTCCTGCTTGGCTGAGTAGTTGTATAGACCAAAGAGGCAGTTGCAAAGGCTTGGCTTTTCAGGGTCTGAGAAGGATCATCAAGCCAGGATGACCAGAATGGAGACAGCAAGTTGAGGCAATGCTATTGGGAATGCACAGGTGCTGCTAGATGCTCCAGTTTGACCCCACCCAGGTGTCTTTCTCAAGTAGGGATTGTGACATCTGCTACAGCCTCCCATCCAGAACCTTCTTCGCTCCACTCTCCTCACTGCCCTCTTGCGCTCCACCTCCTCTGTCAGTGTGTGGCTGCTTCTTGGACTCAGAAGCACAAAGGGCAGCAGAGAATTCTGTGGTTTGGATCTGGCTGAAGATCTCCTCTGTCCTGCTTGCAGCCCAGAATGTCCCCTGAAATGCTGCTCCCCCGGGAACAGCTTGAGGGAGAATAGGGGGGGGGGGGGGGGGGGGGGGGAATTGGCAGGATCCCTTGCCCGCACAAAAATGACTGGCAGGATCCAGACCATTGCTTGCTGCAGCTTCCTGGGTGGCCAGTGGAGTAATTACTTTGTTACTTCTCTAAGAACCTTTCAGATTGACTCTGCTTTCTTCTCTCTTTGGGGATCTGCCTTGCCCTAGGTGGGTACTTCCAGTTCAGATGCAAGCCCTTGCTAAGGCAGAGTTATTCTTGGAAAAATACAGGCGGTCTGATTCCCCCCCCCCCCCTTGAGGATATTCTGAATTGGATTAAATCACAGCTCGCTGTGAATTTTGGATTAGCAAACCAGTGTTCCATCCAGTTTGGCAGTACAACCGAACAACAACTCTGATCTGTGCTTGAGAAGAATTGGTTCGTGTAACTGGTTTGCTGCGAGCAAAGGTCATATAGTTTTTCAGTTGCCTATTGCATACATAGCAGTAGTAGTAATTGGCCTGTGTGATGTTGGGGGGCGGGTGGAGAGTAAGGATTTCATAGTTCTGAAAGATCCTTCAGGTCCAAAAAACCTTGCTCAGTGTTTTCCTTTTTAAAAAGTCTTTAGATTGAAAGCAAGGTTTGAGAGTCCTGGGGACAGACCCCAGCTCCCAGGGAGCTTACTGCAGGATTAGGAGCATATTTCTTCTTGCAGCCGAAAAAGCTCCCTTGTTGCTACAGCAGACCTTAACTCATTTGTTTTCTGGTGCAAGATTATAATCCCTTTTCCAGTAAAGCAATCCCAGCATTTAGTTCACGGCAGGGCTTTGAGTGAGGAAGAGTGCTGGATCAAGAAATCGGAAGATTATGCAATTTCACAAGTTACTTTTTGCATAAACTTTCACTTGTGTTCAATATACCAACTCCCACCTACATTTGTTCAGGCCAAACATTCCGCCATGTGAAGTAAAGATTTTATTGCCATGGCAAAGAGGAATGGCAAACCAGTCTTTCTCCTAGAATAATGTTCAGCACCTGGTAGATTTGGCTTAGTCGAGTTTGTGCTTTAGGGGTGTGTGTGTGTGTGTAAAGTGCCGTCAAGTCACAGCCAATTTATGACAGCCCCAGTAAGGGTCTTTCAAGGCAAGAGAGAAGCAGAGGTGGTTTACCGTTGCCTTCCTCTGCAGAGTACTCCTTGGTGGTCTCCCTTCCGAGTGCCAACCCTGAGTAGCTTCTGAGATCTGACAAGATTGGACTACACCATGCTGCCTTTCACTTCCAGACAAGTTTATAGGGAACATTTTGGTTTAGAAGGCTAGTGCATGATGGATTGGCTCCCTCTTTTGTAATGAACAACTCCTTAGCCTTGCACATGTGCAGAGTCTATGCATGCATCTAAGCACACATGGAACCCTGAACTTGGGAGCAGATATTTAGTTGTCTCATACTGGCTGCTCTAAGAAGCCATGTTGGATCTGGCCAATGGCCCATCTGGTCCAACACCCTGCATCACACAGTGGCCAAAACCCAGGTGCCATCAGGAGATCCACCAATGGGGCCGGAACTCCAGATGCCCTCCCACTGTTGCCCCCCAAGCACCAAGAGTACAGAGCATCATTGCCCCAGACATAGTGTTCCATCTATACATTGTGGCTAATAGCCACTCATGGATCTCTGCTCTGTATGTCTAGGTAAAGAACATATACTTGGTCACCCTTGTCCATATGTTTGTTCACTCCCTCAAAGAACTCGAAAAAGTTAGTGAGACAAGATCTTCCCTTACAGAATCCATGCTGATACTTCTCTTTAGCTTTTCTTTATTAATGTAACTACTAATTCTGTCTTTGATAATGGATTCCACCAACTTACCCGGTATTGATGTTAGACTGACCAGTCTGTAATTTCCCATCTCCACTGGAACCTTTTTAAAAGATTGGGGTTACATTAGGTACCTTCCAGTCCTTGGGAATGGAGGCAAATTTTAGTGATAGATTGCATATTTTTGTCAGGAAATCCACAAGTTCACATTTGAGTTCTTTCAGAACTCCTGGATGTATGCCCTCTGGGGCTGGTGATTTTGTCAGTTTTTAATTTGTCCATCAGTTGTAGGACCTCCTCTCTCGTCACCTCAATCCCACTCAGGTCTTTCAACCTGATGGTTCTGGAGTGGTTAAGTACCTTGAATCTTCCACGGTGATAACAGAACAAAAAATGCATCCAGCTTCTCTGCCATTTCCCTGTCATCCTTTAGTAATCCTTTCAACCCTTGGTCATCCAAGGGCCCCACTGCCTCTCTGGGTGGTTTTCTGCTTCTAATGTATTTGAAGAATTTTATTTGTTGGTCTTTATGTTTTTTGCAATATGTTCCTCTTATTCCCTTTTTTGCCTGTCTGATCACCAACTTGCATTTTATTTGCCAAAGCCTGTACTCCCTTTGATTTACCTCACTCAGACTAGCCTTCCACCACTTAAAGGAATCCTTCTTACCTTTTATTACTTCCATGGCTTTGTTGGTTAACCATGCAGGTCTTTTTAAATACCTATTTATACCTTTCCTAGCCTGTGGTATACATTTTATCTGAGCTTCCAGTATTGCATTTTTAAAGAAACTACTGAAAGAGCTCATGTGCTTGGGTCTTCAATGTGTGCATAAGCAAGCATTTTGAGGTCCTCGGTTAAGCCGGCATGCATTGTTACTAAGGAGCCAGCCCCCAGCATCCGCCGAGCACTGCTTGCAGAATAATTCACCCTCAGGGCTGCATTTAGTGCTGATGAAACGTATGACGGTAATCTTTTGCTTAAACTCTTGAGTTCTCTGTTAAAACAGGCATCTGTTATGCACATGTAGGTAAGGTAATACAGAGTTTGATTTGTGGCCCTGCCAAGCTAGCTGGTATCGCCATCCTAAATGAAACACCATCCAAAACGGAGCCTTGCTCCCTTCTTAAAGAGAACGCCCAGAGCTCTGTGGTGGAGCACAGACTTGCATGCGTAAGGTCACCGTTTCAGCTTCTAATTTTTCTGGATGAAAGGCTCTGTGCCTTCCGGATTGGCAGAGACCACTGTCTGAACTCTTGAAGGGTTGGTGCCAGTCAGCATAGAACAGCCTTTCTGAGCCTGTGAGCACCTTTGGAATTCTGACGCAGGGTGGTGGTTGCAAACACAAAATGGCTGCTGGAGGAGGTGGAGTCACACACCCAGAGGATGTTCAATTACAGGGGACAAGAGAAATATTTTTTAAAGATACACTGGGGGGGAAAGGAGTGCAAGAGAATAAAACCAACACTGCGGTGGCAGCTCCCACCGAAACAATGTTATTTTAATCTGCGCAGCCCGTCAGATCTCCAGTGGCCAATCACAAGTCTGACCCCACCCTCTTTCTAAAAACACTTGGGCATCAGGAAGGGTGTCAGCGGATGCCATGACATCCACGGGTACCACGTTGGGGACCCCTGGCATAGACAGTATCGGGCTGGGCGGACCAGTAGCCTAACTCCATCTACAGCAGCTTTGTAGATCTCTGTGTTTCTGTTCTCCACTAGAAATAAAGATGATCACGCTGGGAAAATAATTGCATTCCACAGGACCAGTGAATTTGCAACTGTGCCGAGGCTCTGCTAGCCTGATCAAACCGACCAGCTCTTTGTGTGGCCCTGTCTCGCAGGCACCCAGAGAGGAGCGACTGTTGGTTGATTCATCAACCGCCACAGATTGCAAACCAATCACCATAATGAGCACTTCATCAGTCCAGCGCTTCACACGCTGTGATGTTGTCTGGACTGATGAAAGGACCCGCTTAACAGAAGACGGGAGACCTGATTTCAATCTCTTATAAGCAACGGCTTCTTTAAGGCAGCCGCTAATGGACAGTCTTCATTCTCGGCATCACTAAGCAGCTGTTTCTTGCACGATATTACGTTTGATGAGACAAACGGCCCCAGTTTGCTCGTTTATAACTGTGTGGTTATGACCAGTAAGCGTCATCTCTGTGTCTGGGTTTTGTTTTGTTTGTTGCTTCTGTAGTTTGCGTTTTTTTTTTTTTTTTTAAAGTAAATGACATTGAAAGATGTTACCTGATGCTACAACAGGTCTCGGTATTCATTACTTTTTTCTTGAAAAGTTTTTTCATCACAAAGTCAAACATGCAGGCAATTGAAAAGATCTGCAAATAAGTCAGTGTTTTGACTTTTATGGCCGCTGTTCTTTTAGCGGTGGTGGAAAGAGAGAGGTCTGACAATGCACAGTTCATTTTGCAAACTCTCAAGAATATATCCAAAGTCTGAGATCTGGGATTCATAGACAGAGTAAATACTCTTGGCCCTGTTGGCTCTGTATGGTTCGCAGTCCCTGCTGGCAGCTAACCTCTGTCCTTGGAAGGGCCTGTAGCTCAGTGACAGAGTGCCTGTACAAAGCCCCAGTCTGGGCAGCTGGCATCTCAGGCTGCAGGATTCGGGATAGTAGGAACGGGAAAGAATTCCGAGACCCTGGAGACCTGCTGAGAGAGTGGGCCCTACTGGATCAGGTGGTCTAACTGGATATATTTTATTTATTTATTTATTTATTTATTTTTCATGTTTATACCCCGCCCTCCCCAGTGGGCTCAGGGCGGCTTACAGAGGCAAGGCAGAACCTTGCCAGAATAAAAACATAATATATTTAATAATTTAAAACATATAATACTTCTTAAAATCCTAAATTGTAAACAAAGTGCCCAGTGACTTCAATAATCCCGGAATGGAGGATCATATGTCCGAAGTTCCAAGATTTTCTTTCTGTCTCTCCCATTCTCTCCTCTCCTCGTGGTTCAAGGCAGCTGGCAGTAATAGTTAAAACATCCTCAGCTGAAATCAAAGATAAAATAGCAAGCCTAAAATCCCTCCCCTCTTGCCCCCCCCAAAAGATGCATGCCATTCAGACCGCCGTTAAAAGATGCCGCCTCAAAATCTCAAAGGAGGGGGCTCTCCTCAACTCTTGAGGGACCCATTCCACAGAGCCAGGGCCACAATGGGAAAGGCCTGGGCTCTGGTCAATGCCAGATGAGCCACCCTAAGTGGTGGGATAGCCGACAGATGACTGCCTGATGTTTGTCATCGGCGCACAGGGATATTAGCTTCATGTTAGATCTGATCACAATGTTCCCCATCAGCATTTGTTGTTTATATTAATATAGATAAATGCATGTATCTGTGTTCCCCATTAGGTTTTGTTCTTGATCTTTTCCTCTGTGTTGGTTGGTTGAAGACTGAAATATGTTGATTGAAGACTAAAATATGTTTCAAGGTCACAGGGAAAGCCAGTTTGATGTAGTGGTTAAGAGCGACAGAATCTAAACTGGGGAGCCAGCTGGGTGACCTTGGGTCAGTCACAGTTCTCTCAGAGCTGTTCTCTCAAGAGCAGTCCTCTCAGAGCTCTCTCCACCCCACCTAGCTCACAAAAGGTCTGTTGTGGGGAGAGGAAGGGAAGGAGATTGTAAGCCACGCTGAGTGAAGGGCAGGGTATAAATCCAACTCTTCTTCTTCCTTGGCCAAGTCATTTTGAGCTCATAGTAAAATGAGAACAATAATAAATTACTTTGCTGTATGAGCAATACCATGTAAATATTGTCCATTGATGTTTAAAACTTGTGCAGACAGTCCCTTTCATACAGGTTCTTTAAACCCGCTTTGGCTTTTGAAGGCTAACAGGGGTTTTTTTTTAATGGTTTCACGGACCTTGAGGATAAAACATTGTCTTCTTGCATTTAATGAAGATTTAACCCAGGTTTTCCAAAACCATTTTTGAATTCAGTTTTGTTGTTGTTGGGGTTTATCCTGTACATGTGTGTAAAAAAAAATCTGTTTGCCTTCAGAAGCTGAAGCAGTTTAAAGAGCATGAACGAAATAGACCAAAATCAGGTAAATATACGGTACAGTAGGAATCCAAGGAATGTGTGGGTCTGGCCCATTGCAGCCTCTAGTAAAATATGGGTTGCGATGTAGGATCCTAGAATGGCTTTTGAAACCCAAAGGCAAATATTTATAAGCAAGCAAGATTCTGTCCTGATTTCCTGTTTTTGTTAAACACACACACAATTTCAACACTGAGATTTACTTGTTGCGGAGACTAGAGCAACCAGTAACCAATGTGGTACTTTTGCAAAAAATGGATCAGCTCCTCCAGGAGCTAGACAAAGAAACTGCTAAACTCATCTTTACTTGTAACCTCAGCAGGATATATTCTTGCTTTCTTTTTTTCAGGCAGGTAGCTTAATTAAATCAAGGCATGGATACGTACAGTACAGCAGGTGAAACCTCCAGGAGCATAAACAGATCAATAAACCGATTTGTGTTTGCTGACCAGAAGAGATTTCTAATTACTAGTGCTCTGTACCTTCCCCGTTTGTGACGGGGCTAGATTAATTGGAAGGATAAGAAATCCAATTCCCTCTTGTGGGGGAGTTTGTTTCTGTTTAGCTCCACTTAGCTGGGCTGGTAATGCTGACTCGCCCATGGAGGCAGAACGTGGTAATTTATTTCCAGTTGTCTATTTTGGATCTTAGTTCCTTATGTGAGAGTGGAGCATGTTTAACGCTTTCTGTAGGAGTTACATTTAGAGTATAATATGAACTCGAACTAATTAATCCTTTTTTTAATCTTAAAACTTTGGGGGAGGGGGGCAACTGGCCCAGGTTTCCTGCCTACGTGTTGAATAAACCTTAGCATTTTGCCTTAAAAATAGGAATCTTTGATCAGTTTCGATGACACTTAACAATTCTGAATAGCAAATCTCTCTTTAGATTATTGATTTGCAGAGATTCCGAGTATTCACAGAATTGTGTGCGTCTGTATTATCCAAGACTGTTCTGCAGAGGAGAAAATAGCTGATCTGAGTCATAATCCAGCAAACTTCTTTAGAGTTGTGTAGAAGGGCTTGTTGTGCCTTTGACTCTTTCCTACCTAGCAGCATTAATTAATTTTAAAATGACTGCTTGTGATACAGCATTGTGGGGCTTCTATCCTCATTGGGCAAATTTAGTTTCTTACATTCTCTGAATTCTGACCCCCGACATGGCCAGTTTATATATATTCAAGATATTCAGTGATAATTTCTGGACTGTGTGTACCACTGGACTGTGCCCCATCTTAGCTTCTTACCGCATACAAATCTAGCATGCCAGGGAGAAGAATTTAACCTACTCTTCTTACAGGCACACTGTTTTTCTCTTTCTGGTATGATGTTTTGTTTGCTTCTGTATAGGTGTGAGAGAGCATTTACACTTGCAACAGCCCTGGCCCCGCCTGCAACCCAAGGTGGTACGACCCAAACTACGTTTTTACTAGTTGATTCTGGTAAACCTGTCAGCTGGTCTTCAGCAAGACCCCAGGACTTAATTAAAAAAAAACAAACCAATACGGATTTGGAAGGCCTATCATGGTGGACTTGGGTTGATGGATTAATAATGGGTTGATGGATTAATTGACAGCTACTTTATAAAGTTGTATAAATCATCAGTTAGCAAGTACCTTCTGGGTCTACAATAAGGGGCAAGGTGACAGAAGATCTATGTCTTCTACATGACAGGGCAGTTTTGTTTGCATTTGGGCACTTTAAAACATTCACCCTGCTGAGCAATGACTGAGGACTCAACTAGAGGATATGTCTGATCTGAGTTCGGCTGCTGGGAGGGCACCCTCTTTGCCCCATGTGTTCTGACTGCAGAGTGTGGTGCTTAAGGGCAGGGCAAACAGCCTTCTCTGTGGCCATTTCAGCTTGGGAAATGGTGAGAAGGTGGAAGCCCCTCCTCCCCCCACGCTCATGAGCTAAGTCTTGCAGTGCTTGGAAATGTAAGGTCCCCAATGTTACACGTACACCGGTTGAGTCAGGGCGACCCAACCTTACTCGCATCTAATGTATCGTCTAGCTGAACCTTCAGCCCTATGGCCTGTCTGAAAGGGGCTTTAAAAACCTCAGCTGAGCATGCTTTGAATGCAACCTGCCTTTAAACTTGACAAAAGTGCAGGTGTCTCGAAATGATTTTAAGGTGGTGTGAGCACGGATCCTTTAGAAATCCCCACTTTTCCGATTGTGCCTGAGGGATAAGAGCACTCCGAAAGATGGCTCTTGGTTTAATTGGATCTCTGGAACTGGCACCGGTTGCAACTAAACACCATGAAATCTTTTAATCTGTCTTAAGAATGATATGGAGACTGATGGTTAACACTGCAAAGTAGCTGTGGAATATAGACTTTCAGGCTCTCAGATATGAGTGCTGTATAAGGTGGTTCCTCCCACTGGTTCTTGGAGCATGGCTGCTTTTTAATCCTGTTTTGCCCCAGTGTGATACTTCACTGCTTTCCTGAACAGTCTTTTGGCATACTTTAGGGGCCAATCCATGTACTCTTGGCAGAAGTGTGATGGGCAGTTCCCCGTGTCTCTCTCTGGAACTTTTTTGGATACAGGAGTCATGTTGAAGGTGTTAATTGTGTAGTGCCTTTTCACCCAGCCATTGCCTGGCTGAAGAAGGCAATGTTCTGGTGGAAAAGAACCATCTAGAACCTCTCTGGGGCAAGTGATGCTCTCTGGGGCAAGTGATGCTCTGTCATCTTGGTGCTTGGGTGGACCTCAGGATGGCACTGGTATTTCTGGCCACTGTGTGATACAGAGTGTTGGACTGGATGGGCCTTTGGCCTGATCCAACATTGGCATCTCTTATGTTCTTAGAACAGGGGTGTCAAGCATAAGGCCCGTCCAGGGCTCTTATACAGCCCACAAGCAACTGGTATGGATGTAAGTGTGAAGTACTCCCCCTCCCCCTTTTATGGTATCCCTGGGAAAAACCTAGTCTATACGGTTAAATAATTTATTGGGGCTTTTGTGGGTTCCCCAGTAAATCAGTTGCTTTCACTGCTAGGAATCAACTGATTTTGTTTGCATTTTGAGTAAAAAGTAATATTGTTATTTGGGCTTGCCTGTGTCCTTTATAAAGTTTGTATCTCCAGTACCTGGTGTCACATTTTATGGTACACATGGCCTGGCCCGATAAAGTGACATTTATGTCAGATCCGGCCCTCATAACAAATGAGTTTATCACCTCTGATCTAGAACCTCACCTGTGTGATTCCTGTGTCCCAGTAATCCTGCAGCGCTAGTGGCAGATGTGATCGTCAGGAAGTCCTCCAGGCACATTGCCAAACAAGTGTGAATTGGGCCTCAGCAGGGTTCCATTTGGAGACATGATAGTCCATGTGCTACCCCTGACAATTGTAGCTTTGTCTGGGAGGAATTGGGTAGGGAAATCCAGTGTCCTCCTGCCAAAAATACATGTTGAATTTGAGCAGGTTTTCTATGGCTTCTTTCCATGCTCCTCCAGAAAGGTCGGAATGAAGGAATGTCATGGGCAGGAATAGAGCTTTGGTGGAGTCCTTCCCATATTCCCTGAGCAAGCTCTGAGGAAATACTTATGCGCTTGAAACAAACAGCTTTGCTCACTCTTCCGGTCATGCCTTTATTAGCTCTTCAAAATATGTGATTAAACCTTTTCCCCTTACCTGTGTCTCTTGAATTTTCAGCCATGGCCCAGCGTGTCCAATCTGGCCAAGGATTTCATTGACCGTCTGCTGACAGTGGATCCTGCCGACCGGATGACGGCTCTGCAAGCCTTAAAGCACCCCTGGGTGGTCAGCATGGCCGCTTCGTCTTCCATGAAGAACCTGCACCGCTCCATCTCTCAGAACCTCCTCAAGAGGGCGTCATCTCGTTGCCAAAGCACCAAATCGGCCCAGTCCACCCGCTCCAGCCGTTCCACCAAATCCAACAAGTCCCGGCGTGTGCGGGAACGGGAGCTGCGGGAGCTGAACTTGCGCTACCAGCAGCAGTACAACGGCTGACCGCTCCCCAGGAGGCTGCAGGGACTCGTTTGTTCTTCCCATCGGGATGTGTCATGGGCTGCATCTGTTAGGCAAGAGAAGCCCAGGCCGTGGCTGCCTTCTTCCCTCTCTCAAAGAGCAGCCTCCGCGTCCACGCTCCCTCCTCAAAGGAGGTGGGACTTTCTGGACACTGCAGTATCCTCACTGCTGCCAGGGCGAAGTCCACCTCTGCTGGGTAGTGTCAGCCACAGAGTCTTTCCCCCCAGATGGGACAAGAGGAAATGCCCGCTTCTTGGAAAGGCCTTGGAAGAAGGCCAGAGTTCATTGCCAGAAATCCTGGAGCCACACGAAGAGGAGAGAGCCCTTCCTCAACCAAGGATTCTTGCTGCTTCTAACTATTTATTGATTCCAAGTGATTAAAAACCCACCTGTGGGGGTCTGGTGGATGGCTGGCTTAGGGTCTCGACTCAAGTCAGAGTCCAAAGAGTTCCCTGCATCGGGGGGTTCAAGGTTGTTTCTCTGTGCGCTCAGAGGTTGCCCATTTGGTTTCCTTCTAGCTACAGCCACTTGCACTGCGTAGAAACACATTCCAGAAGTTGCCATAACATCAGAAGTGTGGGACGGGGAAGTGCACAGGTCTGTGGTTGGGATGGAGTTTGGGGGTACACACTTGAAACCACTTGTGCCACCGGTCTTTCAGTCTTGGCCCGTGTTTCTAAACGTCATGGTTTCAGTTTTCCTTTGCTCTTGTACCAAATCTCTGCTTTCCATCCACCTAACAGTAAGATGGGGGCCGCCTTCCTTTTGAGATTGGCTGCGGAAGGTCAAAAATGCTGCTGCTCTGTTTACTCTGGCACATTGCAGGCCAGAGAAATGGACGTCCTTTAACCACAC